>NC_090293.1:23720552-24021552 GCF_037392515.1 Haliotis asinina | reverse complement strand
CAAATATAGGTTGAATGTATATAAGCTGGTGTAGGTTTTATGCAGATTGTCAAATATAGGTTGAATGTATATAAGCTGGAGTAGGTTGACTGTACATAGCCTGGGTGTGGCTTGTAAGCAGATAGTCTGGTGTACGTGGAATCTATATTGCATGACGTACATGTAGAGTGTTAAAGTTGACAATAAACAATTCAAAAAGTGGTCAAATGTAACACGTTTTACATTTTGCATGACACTTTCTCAGCGAAGTACAGATTCTAGAACTTTCTTTTCGAGACGTCTAAGCGTTTGACTTTGTATGCTGGCGATTAGATTTGGCAAATGGGACTTAATCCAACACATAACATATGCTACGTGAAAGTTGATTGTGGATATAGGTTATGTCAGTTTGACAGACTGAATGATAAACTGAGTGTTGTGACAGACGCAGGTAGATGAGCCGTCGAAGATGACTTATCACTGTTTTGACTGAGTATCTGTTAAAACTTTGGGTACTTAAAGAGTGAATCACGGGCCTCTCAAGTGACTGAAGCACTGGGAGGACGAATGACGGATCTGTGACGTGACTGGCTAGTTGGGATTACGAATGACGGATCTGTGAAGTGATTGGCTAGTTGGGAGGACGAATGACGCATCTGTAAACTGATTGGCTAGTTGGGAGGACGAATGAAGGATCTGAAGTGATTGGCTAGTTTGGAGAACGACAGATCTGTGAAGTGGTTGGGTGGGGCGGGGACGAAGTACGAATCTGTCAACTGTCTGCTTCGTCGAGTTAGGACGAGTGACTGATGCGTAGATTGATAGGATGACTGAGGGGACGAATGATGGATTTGTGAATTGACTGGTTAGTAGGTCAAATGCTTTTGGTTGATTACAACGGCAAGTTGGTCAACTCCAAACGGGATACAGACTCACCTCCGACTGGTTTTCTGAAGGGGAGAAATCAAAGAAACAGATTCATCTTTTTCAGGGTAATAGGATCTCTTGAGCTTTAGTTTTGAAAAGCGAAGTTCGCAGTCAGAAGGTAGCTACTGTCACACTCATATACGCACACACCCTCAGAAATGAACACACACTCACACACACATTGACTGATACACTCACAAACATGCACTCGCATCACACACACATCACACGCACATCACACACACGTTCACGTTACGTACAACACACTTGCACACACTTACACGTAAAAACACACGCACACATCATCCCTCATACACAACACACATAAACACAACGTCACACACACCACACACACACATTCCATAAACTATCTCTCTCTCCCTCTGTGTCTCTCTCTCGCACACACGCGGGCGCGGACTCACACCACGTCCACATATTCAGAACCAAACACTCACACATGCTCACTTCATTGTGGATCATCTGCAAGCACATCGTCTTTCGTTTGGTGCTACTCTGTCTACTGCAGTGCCAGTCAGTTTCTGTATGTTCTGGTCACAGATGTGCCATATATATGTTTAGATTTGGACAGTGGTCGATGTCCAGCTAGTTGCTGTGTGGCTGGAGTATGACAGAAGCAGTAATGGACGTTGTTTGGGAAGGAACAACCATCTCAGGAGGTGTCCCTCGAACGGAAATGACTTAGAAAAAATTAACAATAAAGTACGAAAATGTGACGTCACTGATACAACTCAGACAGAAATGTTAGATAGATTATGGACGAGGCAGATGATATGCATAAAGACTGTGTTTCTATTTATATATCAAACTTACTAAACCCACATCCAACTCTAGAAAGAGCAGGGCCAGAAGTACAGTTTCGTGTATAATTAACATAAGTTGCACTCCTCTCTTATTGCTAATCTGCACATCACAAAAATAGTTTAGCAATAATGTAATCGCTTATGTCACTGAAACTCTACATGGTTAATGTTGATAAATCACTGAAAACGTTTATGTCACTACAACACTAAATGGTTAACATAACTGAAATGCAAAGTGATTAATTTATCCCTGGAGCTGTAAATGTTTAATGACCAAAGATGCTACAATTGTTTAAACTAATGAAACTCTCAATTGTTTTTTTTAATTACCGTAACGCTAAATCGTTTATATCACTAAATGCTATATATTTAAGAAACAAAAAATATTATATCGTTGCTATTATTGGAACCGTAAATTGTAAATATTAAAACAGGCCAAACAGTTTGTATTACTGAAACCATAAACTGTATTATATTAAACAAAAGAATAAATGGTTTATATCATTGAAACCGTTATGTCACTCAAACCGTCAATTGTTTAGATTAAACAAAAAGAGAGAACGATTTATATCTGAGAAACCGTAAATTATATACATAAAAAAGATTAAATGGTTTATGTCACTGAAAACTTAAAATGTATGTATTGAAGAAAAGGTATTAAATTTCTTTTACACACCTGGAACCGTAAGTAGTTTAGATTTAGATACACTAAATGCTTTATGTCACAAAACGTTATATTTAAGAAGCAAAAATATTGCATCGCTGATATCACTGGAACCGTGAATTATACATATTAAAGGAAAGGCAATAAATGTTTTTATATGACTGGAGCCGTAAATAGTTTATATTTGAAAATAGTAAATGCTTTATGTAACTGAGACACAAACATGTATTTGTATATTTTTGTTAAACATTAAATGGTTTCTGCCGCTGTAGCCATAAACCCTGTACAACTCCTTAATGTCTGTCAACCACGTACTGATCAACATGCACGTATCAACTGTCAATTAACCCAAAGAGACCCGTTGTTGCAAACATTAGTCAGATACAAATTTGTAACACGAACCTACACAGATACCAAGATCCAGCTGTTTAATAACTGTCAATTTGTCCGTGAATGGTTTTGTGGCACACAGAAACATGTTGAGCTCACTTAACTACATTGTTTTCATTCACTATAATGATACATAAAAATCAGCACTAAAAATAAGCTCGTATTTTAAAATCTTGCACAACTTCACAAACGCCAGCAATGAGTACATATCCTCATGGATGAGTTCAGACACATTGCTTTGATGATCGAGAAACGTGTAATTCTGAAACAGTAACGGGTAGATGATTTTGTCGGACGCGCTTCCAGCTGTCTCTAATCAGATAATGTGTCATAACGATCATGTGATTGATGCGCGGTCGATTGGAGTTATTCGTGGTACAGTTCAAAGCTCGCTCCCACTTAATGAACGGCGCTTTAGGACAGTTTGGGTATTTATGACTATCAAACATATCAACCGTTCATTTAAATGTTTTGTTTCCGCCCCGTTCTCCCTTTCTGAAATAGACGTTTTGTTTGTTTCGTATTATTGTCTTACACTGTATAGCTCACTATTCCGGTTATTTGACTGCCGTGTGTAAATATTCGAATCTGGACCAAATAACCCAACGATTTACTGTAGGCTATAACAACGTGATTGAAATACGACATGCATCAGACAGGTCACCTGAGTATTCAATTCATATACTGAGCTCTTACGCCTAGAGGGGCGTTCGCTCGGCACGCCGAAGACCCGTGTTCGAGTTCCCACCTGTGTACAATGTGTGAAGCCCATTTCCGGTGTCCTCCACTGTGGTATTGTTGGAGTATATTGTCTAATTCGGCTTAAAACTAAACTCACTCACTCTTACGCCTGACGGCTTAAAATACCATTATGCTAATATTTACATTAAACTAATAGTTCGTTTATCCTGCGAGTTCAAATGACCAAAGCTAAGCACACTGCCTTAAGCTCCTTTCGGGTACCCCCTACCGCTTAGTCAGTGGCCTCGATCAGTTCTTGGATAATTACAAAGAGATATCATTCTGACACATATCAGAAACATACTTGACGCGCTAAAGAATCTACTCCCTAGAATCATCTGATTGTACAGCATCGTGTCCACTGGCCAGTTCTACTGACACGTCGGGGGCCCAGTGGTCAAAGGTGACGCCAAACCTGTCAGCACCAGACGAATTCTAATCGATTTCGCATGAGTCGAAATTAATCTGCCGTTTTGTGATTAACTGTCACTAAACACAAATTCTGTGGTGGAGCATGAATCTACCGAATGACAGATCATCATCCACACAGACACCAAACGTCTTAACATAGGTACTAAATACTTATACACTTAACATCCACGTTCCTAGAATGCTCCGACCATAACAATGCTGATCATTTATCGACGGGACGCACAAATATAGAAGTCACGCTGTCATGTTTTCAACTACTAAATTGACAAGATATGATAACTGCCGACAGTTTATCAACTTACGCTTTAAACATATTACTAGTTGATGAAACAATGTATCGGTTTTCTAACAATGAGATCACATAATTAAGTTTCCCTTGTAATAATCAATATTGCGATGACCTGACGCTGTGAGATCCCATCCCACAGCTGACAGATTGATCATCAAACAATACATTATCAATCTAAACCATACAGACATTACCTCCTCTGATTTGACGTTGACAGACACGGCAGAACGAGAGATGAAGCAGTCAGATAAAACCCTTTAGGACTAGCTAAGCCACCCCAGTGAGACAAACATTGCGAGTTACTGTGGGTAGACTGAATTACCATGTTGATTGAGTTATTCTCGTACCGTGTGAGCATTAATGTCTAATCTAAGGATCACCTTCGTGAAATATGGTCCTCCTTTAGTAAATCCACAGTTGTTCCAGGGCTGAGCAAGTTGGCCAGCAAGTTGAAGGAGTAGGAAAGGCATACAATATAGTATCTGTTTGTTGCTCTCATGAATATTGCACACACACACAGACACACACACAGAGAGAGAGAGAGAGAGAGAGAGACAGACAGACAGACAGACAGACACACAGACACACATCACCGACACACACACACACACACACACGCATACACACACACACACACACACTCTGATTAACTGTTTCAGGAGACGCTGATTTGGTACATATGTTTTGTCTTTGTTGTACAGTCGTGATTTCAAAAGCGACAAATGACATTTGCTCACAAGATATTTCGAAACTGTCACAACTTACAAGAACCCAATAAAACTCCCACTTATTTTACTGGTAGATTTGTGGGCAGCATGTTAACCCCTGACTCATCAGACCCAAATCAATGTCCAATGTAATCCGCTAACTTACCTTGTAACACTTTGTGTTCTTGGGATGAACAATTGATTTGCCTTTGCATGTGTTTGTACAACCTATGTGGCTGTATTCGCAAGCTTATAATGATTCCTATGGATATGGTTATGATACAGTCGGAATGCCATGGTTGACGCTACCTTCAGTAGCGATTTACTATGCTCCTGGAAATGTTTTGGTTATTTGTTATTTGTGATACAAAATTATTCTGATACACCAGATGAACCACATGCTGTCTGTCCTGAAGGTCAAGACGAACGACGCCTAGTGCTAATCGCAGCAGAACAGATTTTCTTCTTAATCCTATTTTGGAGTGGTGGGTTGTCCCATTGGCACACAAAGTGACCATGGTTCGATTCCACAAATGGGTACGACGAGCGAAGCCCATTTCTCTGCCTTGATATTGCTGGGATATTTATATATTAACGGCTTAAAAGCATACGCTCTTACTGATCTTACATTGGCACCAGTGTATCCAGAGGAGGGAGTCTTTAAAAAAACTGAAACAGGACAGCTAATAGACTGGTAATAAATAGATATCGAGAAACTTCAAAATTTCTTCATACACTTACATTTTTAAGTCATGCGTTGGGTAGAATAATGGTTAAAGTGCATGTTCTTTCCATTCAGTGCGTAGGTGAAATGGGTGGAACCGTCACTTGCTGTGCTACTGAAACGTTCTCACGAATATTATCCAGACTTTCAGTAAAATATTTATCACAACCTACACATTAACTAAGGGGTATTTACTAAGGTTTGATTTTACTAACCAGTAGATTATCCGGATTTTATCTAATTAAATTCGCTATCCTTCACCTACCTCATAAGCGCAACGATGGCTCGTCCATGTAGTTTACGGCGCCACGGACAGTTACATATTGTTTCTAACAACCCGGTTTTATTATGCTTGTAGTGGAGAGTTCAGAGAGCAAACACCATGATAACAACATGGAAACATACAGCATGCAGTTTGGGTTCACAAATCCAAATTCAATTAAGATAAAACTTCATAAATCTATTTGGTTAAACTTGGCACATTCTCCCGAGACTGGTTACGATTAGCGTGAGGTTCTTACGACGTTTTTCACTCCCCCAAATCCTCGTTAATCGTTATAAATGTTCTTCTTGGGATAAATCAATGAGACAATTGAAACAACCGACTGGAAAACCTATTTCCAATTCCAGTCATCTTCACCGTTACCGTCATCGTTACCGTCATCGTCATCGTCGCCGTCGTCAACATCGTCTTAATCGAAGAATGAGCACCATTTTTATGGATACACAACTTCTTTATTCTGTATAGCCAACGTTTCGACATAGATTCTGTGTGTGTGACTTGGTTAAGAACGTGATTAGAATCTGTGACTATATTGTCGAAAAGTCGCCTATACAGAATGAGGAAGTTGTACATCCCAACAAATAGTCATCAGTATCCATTGACCCATCTTCTAGAATGACAATCAAAGACAATCATAGTTCCCCACCCCCACACATCATCATCATCATCGTCGTGGTCGTCGTCGCCGCCACTAAAACTACCATCATCAACAACAGGAACATAAACAACAAAAACAACATCATCTGATCATCATCTGATCATCATCATCATCATCATCATCATCATCATCATCATCATCATCAACATCAACATCATCATCATCATCATCATCACCACCACCAACAACAACAAAACAACATCATCCCTTCCGACATCCACCACCCCCTTAGCATCACCTGATCATGATGCCATTGACCCTATGGTATACCATGACAACGAATTATGCCTCGTCTTCACACCACAGGCCTACGCTGGATTAAGCCAGTAAACACGATGCCCCACATGTTGGTCACATATTGATGCCAGTTGGTTCCAGCCAAGCCTCGGGTGTTTTACGCAGTAATGGTAACATTTGCGTAATCGTTTTGATCACATAAAGACAGTCTATGGCTTATTTTAGCCTTGTGCAAACACACCGATCGACTTTTCCAGTCCCTGTTCGACAGACAACAATCAATCACTGGATCCGCCTGACTCCTGGTATTTGTGTTTTGTTGTTTGGAACAGATATATTGCCCAGAAGTAAACATATACTTGACGTTATTATTGTATAATATACCGTGATTTGAACGTCATTTGCGATTAAAGGACCATGCTGTCGCTGGTCGTATAATTTAGAACATAACCAGTGTAAACCAATAACATAATGCTTAGTGTAAGTGAAGGTAATGTAAATGTTTCGAGTTCAGGCTGGCATGTACTGCTGTCTTGATGAGCACAGAGAGACGTGGTAATTCCTTGTCATGATTACATACTACACACGAAGCCATGGCACAGAAGCCTGATTTGTCTATGTGATTACCTATTTTGTAGACATTAGATCTAGTTCAGTGTATCAGTGATGGTCAGATGTCATACCGATTCTTTATAATGATGGGAACGTGACACGATGCAAAATATCATCTGCGGTGTAGTGGAGACTACTGCTTCATCCCCACTGGTTATCTTTTCGTGATGCTTATCCTAACGGCTCCTCTTGTTGCGATCATGCTTTATCCTAACGGCTCCTCTTGTTGCGATCATGCTTTATCCTAACGGCTCCTCTTGTTGCGATCATGCTTTATCCTAACGGCTCCTCTTGTTGCGATCATGCTTTATCCTAACGGCTCCTTATGTAGTGATCATGCTTTATCCTAACGACTGATCTTTTCGTGACCATACGTTATCCTAACTGCTGCTCTTGTAGTGATCATGCTTTATGCTAAATGCACCTCTTGTTGAGATCATGCTTTATCCTAACTGCTCCACCTGTAGTGGCACTAGTTATATCTAGATTTGACATAACACCTTTTAATGACTCGTTTCCTTACAGTAACTTAGTAACATATACTGACTCCTCACCATCGCGATAAACAAATTTGTATACGTTCATCCATTTTGGCTCACTTTTATTGTTTCTTGCTGTTGATAATTTGTCAAAATGGTAGACACACATATATCAGCAAAGCTAATGAGATGAAGATATGATAAGGGTCGATTACATCCCACAGATGTATTTTTGTATTACACTTAGGATAATTATAGTATCCAGTTTGTCAGTTCTCATACTCGACCTCTATCAGAAGCAGGTTTAATATTTATAGGTATTCATAAAATAATGTTTATTATGCAGCCAGATGAGTGGCACAACTGACACTGCTTTTAGCAGAGAATTCGTACGAATATGGAAAATGTTTGTTCGCGCTTTGTTATCTGATCAGATCGATGCTTGTCGTAAGAGGTGATTAAGGACAGTCCGGCTCACTGACTTGGTTGACACATGTCATCGTATCCAATTTGCATAAATCGATGTTCATGATGTTGATCATTGGCTTATCAGGCTCAGAGTCGGTTATATACAGGCCGTGGTCATATAGCAGGAATACAGCTGATTGAAAATGATTATCTGATCATTATCTGATCATCCCCATACCGATATTTTGGAGTGTGGCATTCTTATTTTACCTCGACTTCTCGTTTCACCAGACACAAAGAAGAGTGCCGCGTCTGTTACATTTCCCACCTGAGTGAAATGTAGTTTGTGTGCACGGAGAGGTACGTATTGTTTGTTGCACTCGATGGTACTGGACAATGCACTTGTTGGAATTCAACAATTGACCAACATTTCCAAACTTGCGTCTCACTGTACGCGATAGTCGTTCACATACGTGTATTTATACTTACAATTACTGAGTGCTTTCATTGATATGCCATATCGAGATATTCTTTTTCTGAGACACGAACTGTTTCCCTTTAGAGTACCTGCTGGGAATGTGGAGAATATGATGCTGTGGCTAATAATGCGAGTCTATTGACGCAGATCGACTGGAAGCTATGCTTGTTTTCTGGCGTTGTTTGTCTCCAGGGAAACCCGAGATGGTGATGATGCACCGCTCCCTCCTTTTGTCTGATGTCGATATCCCGTTTGCAGCATGTACTATTTGACCATAAAGTGAAACAGTGTGATATGATTTCGTGCAAATCTTAACGATTTGTCATGGGTTCTTTGTGTGAAATACAGACGATTATGTGATGTAATTAAGGGTTCACATGAAGTGGATGTGACCAACAAATGTGAAACCTTTTTAAAAGATATCGGAAATGAGAAAAGTCGCTGAAACACGATGGATCTCTGTCGTGAAATTAGATTGTTTTCGTTTCTTTCACATTCCCCCACCACCACCCCCCATAAAACATGAGTGTATGCTTTCATTAGTCGCTACATCAGAGAACAAGGCAAGCAACCCATATTGCATTGTATTAAGTTATGTGTATTGTATGAACTGTATAGACAAATACATGCATGCACATTTGTATCGACACATATTGTATTGCACAGATATATATTGTACTACATAGATACATATTGTATTGCACAGATATATATTGTACTACATAGATACATATTGTATTTTGTAGACGGTATAGAGACATGAATTGTACAGACACACTGGTATTACATCGACAGATATTGTAAGATATAGATACATTTTGTATGGGCTTATATTGCATTGTATATGCATTCTTTGTGTGGACTGGTCAGAAAGAGGACATGTTGGTCACAAGTGATGCCTAGCAACAGATTCTGGTCATAAACAGTGACCGAAAGGACCGGGTAGTCAGACCAAGTGAATTGACATAGATCGTTGCTCACATATCAATCTGGATTTCAGGCAAAAACTCAATTATTTACGTGCCACCACCATGCTGCTGGAAAACTGATTGTTACTTCTTTAAGCAAGTAAACAAAGATACAAACAAACAGACCAGAAAGTTCTGATTAAATGTTCGCTGGCGCAATATCAAGCAACAAACAATATAGATCTCTTTTAAAAACCCAAAACAAACACGTCTCTTAGTCACCGTACGTGGGTGGAGAAATGTACATGCTTTTCATTATGACCAGCCACATTGACGTGACTTCAACAAAACTAAGCTAATTTCAACCCATTATTGTAGAAAGAAATATCTACATCTTTCCTCAAAATTGAATCGCAATCAAAGTCATTCATATTAATGTCAAAGATATGAAAGTCAAACAAATCTTAACTTCAAGAAACAAACTTGATGTCATGCTTTTATGGTAGCTGCACGGGCTGCATTTGACTGATTATTTGTTTGAAGATACAGTGGGATGTTTTATTTATATCGATCTGGCAAGGAAACATTTTAGAGGGATATGTTTTCTAGCTTGATTTGACAGTTTATATTATCTGAACTCTTCAGTCTCGTTTCATGTTCATGGGAGAAACGAAAATCGTGAAATGTGTTGGATATGATGAAATGTTTCTTACTTTATATGTCAGTCAGCCACGTCATAAGGTCTCGCTTACATTTATAATGTAATGTGTGTAACATGTCAGTCAGTCACGTTATAACGTGTCCCTTTATGATGTAATATGTGTGCCATATCAGTCACGTCATAAGGTGTCTCTGTATATGATGCGATATGTGTACCATGTCAGTCAGTCACGTCATCACGTGTCGCTATATGATGCGATATGTGTACCATGTCAGTCAGTCACGTCATCATGTGTGGCTATATGATGCGATATGTGTACCATGTCAGTCAGTCACGTCATAAGGTGTCGCTATATGATGCGATATGTGTACCATGTCAGTCAGTCACGTCATCATGTGTGGCTATATTATGCGATATGTGTAACATGTCAGTCAGTCACGTCATAAGTTGTCGCTATATGATGCGATATGTGTACCATGTCAGTCAGTCACGTCATAAGGTGTCGCTATATGATGCGATATGTGTACCATGTCAGTCAGTCACGTCATCACGTGTCGCTATATGATGCGATATGTGTACCATGTCAGTCAGTCACGTCATCATGTGTGGCTATATGATGCGATATGTGTACCATGTCAGTCAGTCACGTCATAAGGTGTCGCTATATGATGCGATATGTGTACCATGTCAGTCAGTCACGTCATCATGTGTGGCTATATGATGCGATATGTGTAACATGTCAGTCAGTCACGTCATAAGTTGTCGCTATATGATGCGATATGTGTACCATGTCAGTCAGTCACGTCATAAGGTGTCGCTATATGATGCGATATGTGTACCATGTCAGTCAGTCACGTCATAAGGTGTCGCTATATGATGCGATATGTGTACCATGTCAGTCAGTCACGTCATCATGTGTGGCTATATGATGCGATATGTGTACCATGTCAGTCAGTCACGTCATAAGGTGTCGCTATATGATGCGATATGTGTACCATGTCAGTCAGTCACGTCATCATGTGTGGCTATATGATGCGATATGTGTAACATGTCAGTCAGTCACGTCATAAGTTGTCGCTATATGATGCGATATGTGTACCATGTCAGTCAGTCACGTCATAAGGTGTCGCTATATGATGCGATATGTGTACCATGTCAGTCAGTCACGTCATCACGTGTCGCTATATGATGCGATATGTGTACCATGTCAGTCAGTCACGTCATCATGTGTGGCTATATTATGCGATATGTGTAACATGTCAGTCAGTCACGTCATAAGTTGTCGCTATATGATGCGATATGTGTACCATGTCAGTCAGTCACGTCATAAGGTGTCGCTATATGATGCGATATGTGTACCATGTCAGTCAGTCACGTCATCACGTGTCGCTATATGATGCGATATGTGTAACATGTCAGTCAGTCACGTCATAAGGTGTCTCTGTATATGATGCGATATGTGTACCATGTCAGTCAGTCACGTCATTATGTGTCGCTTTATGATGCGATATGTGTACCATGTCAGTCAGTCACGTCATCACGTGTCGCTATATGATGCGATATGTGTACCATGTCAGTCAGTCACGTCATCATGTGTCGCTATATGATGCGATATGTGTACCATGTCAGTCAGTCACGTCATCACGTGTCGCTATATGATGCGATATGTGTAACATGTCAGTCAGTCACGTCATCACGTGTCGCTGTATGATGCGATATTTGTAACATGTCAGTCAGTCACGTCATAAGGTGTCTCTGTACACGATGCGATATGTGCACTTTTCCTACTGCTTTTCTTATGGCCCACACACCGTCTGAATAAAAAACCCAAAAACAAAAACAAACAAGAAAAAATACATAGCCTTCTGCATGACCTAGAAACTCCACATTACATAAGTACACACATCTTGATTAGTCGGTGTAACACTAATAGTACAACTAAGATCCCAACACACCCAAGATCCTTGAAAGTACAAATCGATTTAAATCAAGACCTTTTCATCACTACATGGAACTGATAAAAGTGTCCAAAATGCGTTACTCATCTTAAGTACATATCCCTTAATCAATTATTCTTTATGCAATGTAAACAATAGTCACATGAGTGCCACCGGATGCTCTCAATCGACATCATATAATGGCCAGGGTTGTTTTTTAACGCGCCCTGATAACATACTAGAGCCAGGTTTTGTTACATCGCTCTTGTCAGGGGTGATGATATGCAACATCCAAGTTTTGTTGTAGCGTCCATGTCAGGGTTGACAACATGCACGATCAAGGTTGGGCTATAGCGCCCTTCTCGGGGTTGATAATTACTACTGGAGTGTAAGATTACATCCTGTGTCAGCTTAATGTTGGAGTAAAGTCGAAGTAGTGCAAATACAGGGCCTCCATGCGATCGTAGCGTTAAGATGATCTTAACTCCCGCCTTTAACACAGACTTACGAAGATCGTTCTTCGGAACGGGTTCCAGGTCGTTTTCCATTTTGATGAGACTCAGCGGTATGGTGCTAGCCCATCTATTAACATTATTGGGACGACTCGAAATTCGGAATCAGGATCGTTGGATTTTGGCAGACTCAAGAGGCCTTAGTTATATAGACTTCCTTGGGTCGATTGCAGTTGTAAAAGAGACGTATATTTTGTCAAAGCAATACACTGCTACCAATACGTTAGTCTTCACGTCACAGGTAACATGTTGACAACAATAAATCTGCCTACTGAATTCCAATTCTTCGTAGAGAAGAGAAATCTGTAATATGCCCTCATGTGAGGGTTAAATCAGTGTGTAATGTGGCCATTGGTAAAGTATCGAAACTGAAAAAGTGAAACCTAAACTGGAATAAACCTATTTCGTCCTATTCAGCTAGCAAATATAGTTCTCATACCCTATGTGAAAAGGTTTTTGTGGTTCCCCATAAGAATGAGGGGAGCTTAGTTTTACGCTGCTTTTGGGACACCAGAAATGGGCTTCACACATCGTACAAACGTTGTGGAGATTCGAACCAAGGTTCGAACATAACCAACGAGCACACGAAACGGTTGAAATCAGGGAATTAAACCCATGAAGGGATTGGTGGGTGAGTGGGTGATCGAACTATGTTTCAAGCCGCATTGAACTATAATTTAGCTCTGCTGTGAAGACGGTGTTAACAGCCTTAAACACATGTATGGAAAAACAACAACGATAAGTCAACTCGACTTTACAATCACTCGAAACATAATCTGAAAAGGTTAGTGCACAACATAACATTAAACATTGAGTCTGCCTTCAGCAAAGGTCCAGCCTTACAAAGCTTTGGGATACCTGGCGTGATGTGTATCACGTACTATTGACGGGGTTCGAACCTTCCTATTTGCAACGACGTTCTGACACTAACCTACCATTTCCAGGTGTTGGACACAGATTTGAGATGTATGTATATAAGCACGCATGAATGACACTCTTTCCCACCACGCATGTTTCGAGGTCGCTCATATGGCAGTAAAGAAGTTGTTTATACATATATTGTCATTCTTCCTTATTTCCCAGTCGTCAAAATTCCACACAAGAAGATAGTGTCCCTTGTTTGAAAAGGTTCTGGTGAGGAATATGTGTCTTTGAAACATTGAATATTTTTAAGTTAAATCTACAGCTTCGTCTGCGGGTCTTTCAGGTAGCTTTTGGTCTCTCTGAATCTTGAAACCTCGATTGATCTAAATAGAAAACAAATCGTGAACTGGTCTCTTGTTAGGTGAATAGAGGAAGGATTTGTTGTACTTGGTGTTTAACGTCTCACTCAGCAACATTCCATCTAAATGGAAGAAATCTGTAAATAACAAATTTCAAGTTGGTTTATATTTATTTGGGTAATCAGTGAAAGGGATTTAAAATATCAGGTCTGGACCAGCTAATGTTTAACATCATGTGGGGACTGGATGACAACGAAGTCAGCGAGCTCGACCATCCGATCCCGTTAGCCGGCTCTTATGACAGGTATGGGTTACTGAAGAGTATAGGAAGGAAAGGCTGTGTGACGGTTATTGAACCATGTCAAATGACAGAAGTTTAAGCAGCTTCTTGTTTGGATTTTGTCAGCCCAAGCTCAAATTCTGACAAAAGACAAAACAGATTAGCTAGGAGAGGAGCTTAGTTGGTGTTACCGGGAATCCGTTCGCCTTACTCCATGTCTTATAAAAAAATCCACATTGATGGTATCTGGGTGACACAACTCATAGTGAGTTTTGGAACCTTTAAATATGTAAAACAAAATCATGGGAGTTCCACAAGATAAACTATGAGTTACTTTATACACGGCGCATAAGAACGAAGAAAATGAATATGCATACCCAATGCCAATTTTTTTCAGGTTCGTTATGGCACACTTATCAGACACGAACACAACATCCGTTAACTAGACAACCACTTGTGGTAGCCGCAGTGGCGGCTGGCGAGTAGATACCTGACTCTGAAGGTGTCGGTTCGTATCCCAGACTCAACCCAAATCAACCCAGATTCTAACTATGCACTAGAATCTGTACTTTACTGAGAAAGTGTAATCCCAAACATAACACGTGTTGAACAAATAGAAGACTGCACGAGTCCCCAGTTCTCCTAAACGAAGTGAAGGTATGAAACTATTCACCACATCCTTGACTTTTGAAAGATGATCAACGCCTCGTGTTGCCTCGTGTAGGAACAAGTATTAAACTTAAGAATGAACGCAGAATGAAAAACACGGTTCATAACTTACAGGAATTTTTCACAAGACCTTTAAATAGATCATTGGAATGGTGTTATATTCGTGACGTTATTGGTGAGATCTTTCCCATTTTTATGGTCGATGTTGCCCTCTAGGCGTCCTGATATCGGCCAGAGACATCAGTCATGATTTAATATCGATGCATCGGTGTGTCATCAAATTAGTTTTGGCAGACTCGTCGTGAGAATTTGAAATATTAGGCAATGTGTGGTTTGCTGTCTGTAAAACGGTGCTGGCTTTCTGTTACCTCCATGTTAGGGCACAGAAGTTGAACGAACCATGTTGTTCATAAGACTGCTCTTTTGTGCTGGATTCGTAAGCTTCAGAAATGTCTATACAAAGAGATACATGTACCAGCAAATCCACGCCTCAAACCACTAGCCTTACTACAGTCAAGAAGGAACACATGTATGTTTACAGAGATTATGGATAACGTTTTGATTGTCACACCTGTTCGTGAAGACTTGTGTTAGACTTGATCTTCAGCAACGTTTTTTTTGTTGTAAGAGGAGACTAACCGAATCGAGTGGTCAGGCATGTTGACTTGGTTGACACATATAATCGTATCCCAAGATTTTTCAAAGTTGTAAAATTACAGAAAGGTCAAGCATGAGTTGTGAGCTTTTATTTGTAGCATTTGCCATATTTGGGATTACACATTCTTAGTAAAACACAAGTGCTATTACTTGTTTGGTTGAGTCCCATACGGGATTCGAACCCGTACCCTCTGAGTGAGGCACCTACAGGCCAGCACACAATGTCAGCCGCCTAGCCTGCTCAGCCACCGCGACTGCCACAAAAACTGACACTTTAAATCAAAGTTATTTGTTTGTCGTTTAACACCGTACTCACAAATGTTTTGTGAATCACAAATATTTTTTGCTTTGTGACGACGTCAGTAAATAAGACTTTGTTGGGAACCGATGACATGTCAGCGTGCCAGACCACCCAATCTCGTTAGTCGCCTCCTACAACAAGCATGGGTTATTGAAAACCAATTCTAACCCGGAACTAACTTGCTTAAGATTTACTCGGAATATTATATGTGAGTCTTAGAACAGTAGAGCTGTTGCATTGTTTCGATACATATTAGCGAACTGCCCTTTACATCAAGAGGTACTAGTTTCTGATAGTCAGAACAGGGTTTAACTTTCCACTGATGTTGTACATTTATGACTCCACCGTGTTCATGTTGCACCGTTGACCCGCATTTTTTTATCAAACTCTGGTTCCGTTCGTGAGAAGGTTTTGTCACAGCTAATTATTTTTATAACAGTTTATCATTTTATCCGATGCAGAGACAATTGATCAAAAACAAAAGGAAAGATGCACTCGTTCACTGGGCTATGCTATTGCAATCTTCCAGTGCACGCTAGTGGTTAGGTATAGACTGAAACGAAAGATAAATCTTGCTGGTGCATTGAAGACGCCTTCCCATCAAAATGAAGACAGTTAGACATGAGAGGAACAAGGTCCGATTCACCATGCACCTTCAAAATACGTCAGCAGTCGTTGACGCATGAATGCTCCTGTTAGAATTGGTCTTCAGTAAGCCAAGCTTGATGTAAGAGTCGGCTAACAAGATCGGGGGGTCAGACTCGCTGACTTGGTTGACACATGCCATCGTATTCCAATCACTTGATTGTCTGGTCCAGACATTACTTACAAATCGAAACAATGGAATATTTTTTGCTGAGTGCTGAGTAAACCCAAACTCACTCAGTCACTCAGCTGCCCATGCAGGCAAAGTCGTATCTAACCACACGCATGTAAAGAAAGGATAGTAGGGTACATTTTCCAAATTCTTAAGTTGACGGAGAAACATCTGGGATTAAGTGGGTGTCATTTGTAAATTGATGCGTGGGAGGCCCTGTCTACAGATAATCTACGTGCGTGGGCGTCGATATAGACATGCGTTTGATTCCAAGGATTCATGTCGAGGTAACCTCCAGCCATCCACCAAGAGGTTCATCACATTAAGGAATTGCCATGTTTTGATTGAAACTATGATAGGAAACCAAACATTACCATTATTGATGGAACACAAATATATCAGTAAATGAATCACTGTTTATGAAGGATGTGATTCTTAGCGGGTATCCCCAGACTGGTTACTGTTTTGGCTAGAGAGTGAACATGGCTCTGTTATTTTTATTGATTTGATGGAATAGAAAATGAAAAATAATATGCTTTGTTGTTGTTGGGCTCTCCTCATCTCCAAACATTACAGCCGGGTTTCATCTTGAAGGGAACCAGAAAACAATCACAGTTTTCAACGGAAGGCGTTTGTAATGGATGGTGACAAATCCTCAAAGATGGCACTGAATGACCCAGATCGTTGGAATACCGGCATTACATGATAGCACGAAAATTTTTTGTCCCATTATATTTAATTTTTCATAAAATACAAAGCACCAAATTCTGTCTTTTGTGAGATTTGCCACTAAATTACAGGCAGAAATGTCTTTTAATAATTCTTGGTATTGAAAGGCCAGCTGAAGCTGCGTTTGATGTGGTCGACTCCATCCTATTCCTTATCTACCTCTACTTTGATGATATCATTTCAGATGCTTCTGATGCGGGAACAATTGTGTGATATCTTACAGTATTTTCACTGAAAAGATGCACACACTGTAATTTACTAGACGTAACTATGTAAATGATCAAATATTTCAAGATATATTCAAGTCCCTGATTTGAGACCATCTTTCAGATGGTATGGCTTTCCTGGTGTATTGCGTTTTCAAACATATGCTTATTGTAAAATTCCACTGATCTTATTCTGGCATATCTGAGCATTTGAAATTCCTTCATTTTTTTTCTTCAGCCAAGATAGGGCCATATTTAGAACCTGTTTACTGGATTATGAAGTTAATGATGATCTATTAAATTCATTTGACGCTATTAGAGCACGAGTCAAAATGTTACTTAGCTACACACTTCATTATGTCTAGATGTTACTGTTAGACATAACGGGATCTTGCTATGGCAGCTATTTACCACTCGGGTACTATAGCCTCGGGTTCAAGATGGGAGACTGGACCATAACGAGATTGCCAAGGGTTGTCGATGTGCGGTACGAACCGGACTTTAGGTGGTCAGCTGACCTGAAGACTACTATGATAAATGACCAGGTTGTGGACAAGGGGTCAGCATAGTCTATCAAAAAGTTCACTTATATCAATATGCCAGCGAGACATGATTGATAGCGTCCGTAATGAAAGGCGGTTTTACCAGAGAGCAGTTCTACCACAGATTTTCAGAAAGCCTTGAACATCTTTATGTTCCAGAACACATATCCATATATAACGTATTTATGTCCATCGCGGTCTCTTAAGTAAGTGAGAGTGCCATCATTCGAAAAGTTTAAGAAATCGATATTTTTTTCTATTGTGAATTAGAAATATAAAATGAACAATTAAATCCCGGACTCCTGAACTGTTATTGAATGAGTCGAAAACTGGAAAATTATAAACAAACCACACACACACACACACACACACACACACACACACACACACACACACACACACACACACACACACACACACACACACACACACACACACACACACACCAAAAACAAACAAACAACAAGGCAAAACCCCAAGCAAACAACAACAACAAAAAAGACAAACATGAAAAATTAACAATTTTACAAAAATACGGAGTTAACAACAGAAAATTACATAAAATATTGACTGAGATATGCCCATACTCAGATCAATATTTGTGTTTTCATACCAAGGCAGGTAACTCCAAAGACTAACAAACCCGCAACAAGCTTGACACAAGTGAGGAAGGGTAAAATCCACTCGATAAAAAATCTTGAAAATATCGTTTGTTATCACGTCATCATTACTGTCATCGGCTGCAAGAGTAATTTGATATTCTTTGTCTTTTTTATTATGAATAAATCAACACCAGTGCTTATTATTTTCACATTTGCAGTGTGATTGTAAACTTTGACAGTTTGTGGGCGGAATCATGTAACACTCCGTTTGGTCCGTGTCTCATGTACTTGTTAACATTGGTAACAACGCCCCGAAAGCTTCCACATATTGTGGAAAACACCCACACGTGCACTAGCCTGGGACTTCCACATTTATCATTATTAAGTCTTTATTAGCATATTTTTTTGTTTCAAAATAACAACAAAACATGAAGGGGTGTGTTTGACGCAATTTGTGTTTAACTGGCATTAATTAAGCATTCAAATAAAACGCGACAGTTTCTTTTTGTCAAAAAATGTTCATCTTTTAATTACTTGTAAATAATACTTGCGCTGTCATTAAAACACACACAATGGTTTCTGAAGTGCTATTAAAGTCACATTACCGCCTATGGAATTCACGGCTACCAAACATCCGTTATCATCAAATCAGATCTTACAATTAAGTTTAAATTGAATGTGAGATGCCATTTTGCTACATTGAATACGGAAAATATTTTTTTTTAGTTGACGCATGAATCGGACTCATTACTATTATTCGGGAGCCTGAAAGCTCGGGATAAATGAAAGGAAAATATCTCGCGGGCACGTTTGTGTCTGGTGAACTGATTTGTAGTATTTTACGACCGCATCATTTAATTCTAGTCAATTGTGGAACGGTGATCGTAGCACTGTCTCAATGTGAAACGAGGCTGAACTTCGCGTGCATTGCTGCACCTAGTGTGGATGAGTTTAGTTTTACGCCGCTTTTAGCAATGTTCCAGCAATAGCACGGCGGGAACACCAGAAACGGGCTTCACACAGTGTACCCATGTGATGAATCGAACCCGGGTTTAGGGCAAGACGAGCGAACGCTTTAACCACTCGGCTACACACCACCCTTGCACATAGATAAAGGTGTTGTGCAACACTCTTTGAAATCATTTGGAAGTATCACATTTAAAATAAAAAAACACACATCAAATTAGGTCATTTAATAAAACTTGGTCATATTTTAGGTGAAGAGTCATCTCAGCGAATTCTCTGATAGTTCCTTCAATAAACTGAGGCATCATTTTGATTGTCAAGCATTGTTTTTTGATTGTTCATTATCAATTAAGCCAGATATTAAAACAGACCAGGAACTATTGTCAACAAATTGGGACAATAATGTTGTAAAGCTAATAATTCGATACCAATACCTTTTTATATTTTTATAGTATATTCATATAGCGCACTTATCCATGCAACTAGTGCTTGCTCAAAGCGCATTTCTTATGAATTACAATATTTTATGCGTAAATATAAGTATATTCTGCGTAGATGTAAGTACAATTCACTTAGATGGTAACTTTTTGGAACTGACAATGACACTCTTCCATTGTAACAGACCCTTGACGATCAAGGTTAGAACTTGTCTTCAATTACCCACACTTATCGTAAGAGACAACTAACGGAATCAGGTGGTCAGGCTCTGTGACTTGGTGCACACGTCATCGTATCTCAACTGCGTAGATCGATGCTCGTGCTGTTAATCATATTATCACTGGACTGTCTGGTCCAGACACGATTATTTACAGGCCATCTTCATAGAACTAGAATATTGCTGAGTGCGGCGTAAATATAAATTCACTCACTCACTCGTGACCAAACGGTGTGTGTTTGCCCGTCAATCCCGTGACCTTGGTATCTGAAGATCAGCCAAGATCGTCTGAACCCCTCCTCCTCAACAAAACTGCAAAACATAAAGTTTCAAAATAGCAAAAAATAAATGAAATCAAATTCACACCATCGTATCTCCTGAGATCAAACATACCAACACTCGAGAAAGAAAGTAGTTTTATACTTTGATTGATATATTTCATCTCAAAAGAAATCAAGGTGAGATTCTGTTTTCCCCCAAATCACTCTTCACTTTTTCCGTTTGTAAAAAGAAAACAGAAAAAGTGCTATGAGTGGAAATGTACGGTTAACCAGTGCCAATAGCAGAGTGAATGAGTGAGTGAGTATGGTTTTACGCCGCTTTTAGAAATATTCCCACAATATCAAGGCGGGGAGACAACAGAAATGAACTTCAAATATTGTTCCCCAAATGGGGAATAAAACCCGTGACGAACGAAGGCCATAACAAGTATCCGACCCCATTGCCGTTAAAACCCATTGAACAATAAACATGGGGAAGTGCTCAACTCTTGTGTTACATGTCATACTAAAGCGTCAATATAACGTACTCTCTTTAAACCAAAGGGAGGTATAAGAATGATACACAGTAAAGCTTTATAACCTTGGGACCACCCCACCACCCCTGCTACAACGGTGAGGAGAGTAAGTTCTTTTTATTTATTTCACAATTACATGCAGATTATTTCGCTGCAGTCTTAGTTTCAGTTTCTGTAGCGATATCACGGTGATTGTCAAATTTCACACAAACAGTCATATACTTCTTACAGAACCCAATTCATCATTATAAAAATAGATGTTTATGACTCTGACGTAATCGGAACTTTCCATTACACCGGAAAAGTTCACGAAAGTATCACGTTCGAAAAAAATATACGGTTTAACAAGTGGTTTAACCCTGTGACTTCGACCCAAATGAGTCCACTTTAGACAGCGTGGGCGAACACCGACGTCATCAACCCTTTGTTATTACAAAAAATCCGAGTTCGGATGTGACTTATCGATGACGGTTGTATGATCAACATTTGCGTGGATATGTAAATAAGCAAAGTCGTGGGCGTCACTTCCAGTGATGGTGAACGTGTGATCGATAACAGACGGCCTGGAAACATGAAGGGAATCCAAGATTGACTTTGAATAGATAGCTCGTGTAGTGGTCAGATAATATAGATAGGAGTATGTCTGGAGAGGAATTACCTACCTCCTGGAAACATGCCTTGTCAGCAATAACATAGGTCTCGGGAAGAACATAATCATTTTATTAATGTTCATATGGCCATTTGGGTTATGAAAACAGGCTTTCTTTGGGACCAAGACATGTCAATAAGCACTTGGACTGCGATGATTTCGTTCCCTGAAATCGCAAACACATGGCCTTCTTTCGGACATTAGATTGGATTTCGTGTTGTCAACGTAGTACAGGTACACTTGGTTTTAAGAACATCTGGTACAGTTCAACTTCTATCTCAGTAGTACATGCTGTAAGAAGCGCTGGAAATCCTTTCTGACGTCAGTGACATTCATTTTGTATCAGGCAGGGTGGAATCTTGTCGATAAAAGTAGTATTGTACGTGACGGTCATGAATATTATTGGCCAAATAACTGTCATAGTCTGCGCAGTCACCACACACTTTTTGCACATAATGTCCTTGACAGGCATGCGTATTCCACTATCGCATCAGATCAGTGACATAGAATGAGGTCATGAACTTAAAGATCACATATACTCCAGGATGTGCAAATGCATAAATCACTAATTGACATCGTTATAAATGAAACTCTGTCATTAAAACTGCTCAATTCGATCTTTAATTACCTTAAATCGACCTTTTTGACAACAGTGCACAATTCTCAGACGCAAACTAAATTTCAACCAATCAACCAATCCGTGACGTAATAGTAGGTATAGATTTGAGGGTCTATGCAGAATTCATCTACATTTGAGGGTGTAAACTATTTCCTTTACAGGTTTGTACAAACCTGAAATCGCGACAGCTGTTGTGAAAACTGAAAGCTCTATGTTCTCAAAATCTTTTAGTTTTGTCTCCTGCTTTGCCTAGTTTCCGAGTTTTCAACCCTTGTTTTCATAGACGAGTTTGTCAAAATCACTTGGTGTCGCTAGGTTGTAATCCGTGTTAGGTGGTATAAACCTACATGTTACTTGTCATCATTCACTTGATGATCAGTTAATGAATTTATAACAGGTATAATTAGTAGTAATGCCACTTAGATTGCCCGACAAAGGTCCCCATTTGGCATTAATTGTATCTGGATTGATCAAAGGATTAAGCGATAACACGCTGATTGATTAATTACTTTTATGCGGATTTCAATGGGGATTTGTCAAATGGTAGTGTTTATGTATGTACATTGAATAATCTATACTGAATACACTCTGTCGTGTCTGTGTCTAAGTAAAACAACACCCTTCTTTCAAAGGATTAAACGCCAATACATTGATTGATTGCTCATCATTGGCTAACTAAATTACTTTTTTAAAAGAATGACGCACCTTATGCAATTAGTTGCCAGGTGTGCTATCTTGGGTGACCAATGAGAGTATATAGCAATGTGAAAAACCGGAAACGATACATTTCATACATTACACTGTTAAAAGACATATCACTTGGGAAATCCTCAGATGAATTATATCTCACTCGTTTTTGTGGTATTGATGGATACATTCCTCGAATAAGGTAAGAGCCTGGCATTGCTCCTATAACTTTAATTTGTTTGAAGTTTAACATTTGCATTTTGTTTTTATTAAGTTGTCGTAGCTTCAAACAGAATCATTGTTTTCGTCCTGAAGTTGTAATGATACAGACGACACACACTAGGGCGGGCGTGCGAATTATGATTCATATAGGCAAACTATAAAATGTCTAGATATTACATTCCTGATATACATTCCCACATCGCTTACAAGTTGTGTCATGCAAACGCCTTTTGGTCATGATTCAGATACACATTTAACTACTAGCAGAAAGTAGTTTTGATTTTCTAACTTGATGAAAACAAACCATAATCTCAGTCATTCAAATGGACTTCAGTCCGTGACTTCACGATTTTCAAAAATGGCGGCGCCTCGTCTGAGAATAAATGCTATTTAAGTTTGTTTTCACCGACTTACAAAATCAAAATTACTTTCTACTGGTAGCAAGATATGTATTTTATTGATGGACAATAGGATTCTGCATGACATTGCTTATAACATAACAATTTCACTCTTGGAAGCGAGGTGGAGGGCAATATAATATTACTTGCGGTATGAATGTCACTTCGACCCCAACCTTGCTTCCGTGGAAGAAGTCGTTATGTTACAAGTTGTGTCATGCAAAATCCTTTTGGCCATGATTCAAATACATATTTAACTACTAGTAAAAAGTAGTTTGGATTTTCTAACTTTATGAAAACAAACCATAATCTCAATAATTCTAACGGACTTTTAGCCCGTGACTTCACCATTCTGAAGAAAGGCTGCACCCTCTCTGAAGATAAATGCTATAATTTAAGTTTCTTTTCACAAACTTACGAAATCAAAATTACTTTTCACTGGTAGTACAATATATATTTTATTGATGGACATTAGGATTTTACATGACAATGCTTATAACATAACAATTTCACTCTTGGAATCGAGGCGGAGGTCGATATAATATTACTTATGATAATATTGTCACTTCGACCACAACCTCGCGTCCGAGGAAGAAAGCGTTATATTCATACAAAATCCTTTTGGTCAGCAATGTGTAGTAAGCAGTCTTTAGTTTATAAACTCGATGAAACTTGAACTCCATTTTTCCTGGGAGCGTGGTAGGGGGCGAACCATCCGATTTAGTATATACCACAGGCTTCCACAACGCTCGCTTCGCACACACAAACAACCAATTTAAGCACAAACCACGGGGTCCGGTGGAAATCTGTGCATAGTGACACCATCACCCGACCCTAAGGAGCAATTAACGGCAACACAACAATTCGGCATGTCTTTGGTGACGTCGAGAAATCAGCAAAATGACGAGCTCCCAACATTTTCTATACAACTAACTGAAAATCGTTCCTTCTATGACGTCACCGCAGGGCTCAGGCGACTGTGTTACGTAACCTGTCCGTTCTTTCGTTTGCGGGCGAGAGAGAAGCAGACGGCTTTTTAGCAACTTTTAAGCTCTTGGTATATATTAATCACAAGTTTTTTAAAAAAAGAATGGCGTTCCGTTTATGACTAACCAGAAATCTTTCATATGCAGTGGTAAAAAGAGTACCAAAAATTGAGATTAGTTGTTCTTTAATGTGTTTTGATTTTGATATGTGCTGTTATATTCCAAACGGTTTTACTTCACTTTTCGACATGTATATTGACACTAAACTCACTTTGCCATACGGATCATGAGGTCTGACTAGCTTTACAATACAGATCACGAGGCCTGAATAGCTTTACAATACAGATCATGAGGCCTGACTAGCTTTACAATACAGATAATGAGACCTGACTAGCTTTACAATACAGATCATGATCCCCGACTAGGTTTACAATACAGATCATGAGTGAGTGACTGAGTGAGTTTAGGTTTACGCCGCATTCAGCAATATTCCACCTATATGGCGGCGGTCTGTAAATAATCGACTCTGGACCAGACAATCCAGTGATCAACAACATGAGCATCGATCTGCGCAATTGGGAACCGATGACATATGCCAACCAAGTCAGCAAGCCTGACCACCCGATCCCGTTGGTCGCCTCTTACGACAAGCATAGTCGCCTTATACGGACAGATCATGAGACCTGACTAGCTTTACAATACAGATCATGAGACCTGACTAGCTTTACAATACAGATCATGAGACACGACTAGCTTTACAATACAGATCATGAGACATGACTAGCTTTACAATACAGATCATGAGGCCTGACTGGCTTTACAATACATATCATTAGACCTGATTATCTCTACAATACTTAGCAGGAGACCTGATTCTCTTTGCAGTACGGATCATGAAATCTGTCTCACTTTACAATAGAGATGATGAGATCGGACTCTCTTTGCAATATGAATCACCAAACTTGAGCAAGTAAACCATGTGTATTTATATTTCGAAAGTGTGCTTTCATGTCATGTCACTTCTCTAATGATTTATTTCACCTTTCAACACGTATCGAGTAATTTACGAATGTACACTTGGTACGGAACTTCAATCACTTTACGATACACAGTACCGAACTCAATGTACAATATGGATCAAAATGGTTAACCTATTTACGATACTTTACTAACACCTGTCACGGCGAGTAATGTGGTACGAGTATAGTATTCGCGTCAGACCATTGGTTTTTAATAACACAAGTCAGGACACATTCTTCATAACACCTACACTATACGTTACGTTAGAATAAGGCTGAAGACACTTAACTCACCTTGAAGTACTTATAACGACTGACATACCACGACACTTCACCAACATTTCAGTAACAACAACCCACTAACTTGACAGTACAGATAATGACACAAACTGAATTTGTAAACAAACTGAAATATAAAGGCATTACAAAGGTTGGTGGAGCACATTCTATACAGGAACAGATAAATATTGTAAAGGCATGTTTATATGCTTGTCAGCAGCATTTATTTGCCATACCCGCAAAGAGACATGAGAAGAGAAAACGACGCTTCCAATTCAATTAGTTTCAGTTGGGTTAGACCTCACCGCTGCAAGCATCTTCTTCAAAACGTATTTCGGTTATGTGTCAAAAAATGTACTCAGCCGGAATAAGATACATTTATACATTAGGGATGCACAGACTCTTTGAATCAGGCTCAGTTTTGCCACTAGATTCATTAGCTTCACGTGAGAATCAGGGATGCTGCCAACCATATCGTCTTGAGTGGCGTGCCTCCCTTCATTAAACAGACATAATGTTCCAAGGTACACACAATTTTACGCTTAATTGCGATGTTTATGAGGTTTCACATCCAATTTCACTTGCTTTGTCTATTGGTTCATTCACCCCTGAGTGCAATTAGTATATTATATTTCTTTAATGGGCGAAATATGTTGATCAACAAATTCTATGAGGGCTAAGTGGAACATTGTTACGTGTTTAAAGGTTTATTCGGAAAATGGGGTTTAGGAATGGTGTGTCACCGATGTGATTACTAAAATACAAACACAATCATATCGTCATTATTGTTGATATCAGGGTCACAGATGCCAATCGCCCCCCTTGCACTATACGCCCCACCCAGGGGAACAAGATTCGCTCTCAGGGACGACACTGCTAGTGTAAGATCCGTTCGGTTTCTGTTGATGCGTCGTATTACCTTATCAACAACCGAGTTTAGACGCCTTCGCGTTTAATGCGACATTGATCATACTGGAATTGATGTTCCTGTCTGTCGGTAACGAGGGGATAGACTCTTGTGCGAGCATTTTCTCTATATGTTATTCAGATAAATGTGCACTCGTGTCAAACGCGTGCATTGCGCCGCTTTCACATTTCAGCAATATTAAGTCTGTTAAAGGGCCTGTCGTCAGTCAGATACTGGAATCGTGGAACTTTACAAATGAAGCACATTTTGTTTGTTTGTTTGTTTGTTTGTTTGTTTGTATAAATGAAATAGTTAATACATCTGTCCCATTTATACGGAATATGTGACGTTTGTTCTGGCATATTCTATTGTTCGGGCTAGAATTGATCTTCAATAACCCATGCTTGTCGTAAGATCGGACTAACGGTATCGTGTTGTCAGGCTCGCTGGCTTGGTTGACAGATATCATCGTATGAACCACACTTCTAGACCTATCCGATGCTGAGAATTATCTCTCTGTCTGTCTGTCTGTCTGTCTGTCTGTCTGTCTGTACACACACACACACACACACACACACACACAATTAATTAAAAGAATGAGTATACATATGGAAGTACATATTTAAGGGTTGTTTTTGACCAAAATATCAGGAACGGCACCAAGATATTTTAAGACACCATGTTCCCTGTATCTAACACATCATCGTCGACGTGGGCTAGTCTAGTGGTTAAAGCGTTCACTCGTCACGCTAAATGACGGGTTCAATTTGCCACGTGGCTACAATGTGTGAGGCCCGTTTCAGGTGTCCCCCACCATTATATTGCTGGACTAACTAAATCCAAACTCGCTCCTTTACTATATGTAAATATTAATAGAACAAGAGAACGTGTTTGCTTATTTTTCTATCATCAAACATGGCTATATCCATGGTTATGTCTCGCAGTATACTAGTCCCCTTATACCAGTCGTCTTTCTTTATGTCACTGCACTGATTCCGTAAAGTGAACATATTTGTATTTAGCCATCCTCTAGAGCAAAATCATCCAGATCTGGTGTTTTGTTCAGAGGAATTTTAAGGAAACGAAATGATGATAACGATAAATCAATGTCGAAACGTCGAGGTTATAGTGAAAACGGACCCCAGCAAAAACTGCCAGGATAAAACTCGAGAAAACGGTCACCGCTCACAAGAAAACGGCCTCTGGGTTTAGAGAAAACGGCCATTCTATAAAACAGTAAAACTGCATGTGTTCTATTTTACTTTTATTCATCTGTAAATAAACATCGTAATAAGAATAAGAAGGCAGCAAAAATGATACCATGGTCATGGCAAAATTTTATATTGTACGTCTACAAGTTGTATTTATGTATTATTTATAACTCTTCACCTGTTTATTTCTGAACAAAGTAAAATATATTGTAATGCTACTTTTTTGATAGTTTCTTGTTATTGATAATAAATACGATGATATATGTACTAAAGAAATATCTGGAAGAAATAAGAACCATATCTATCAAATAACAATATTTCATTTCTTTCTTACAGTGATAAAATGGGTGCTGTCTGGCTGATGAGTGTCAAGCGTGTCTGCCATCACCCCTCAACAATGGCAGAGGACCGGAAAGGATTATTACGAGTTTTCGCCTTCATCCGTCAACAATTAATTATTGAATAAACAAACTGGCGGTGGAGGTATGTTTTTGCTCTCTCAAACACGTCCGTCAGTGCACAGGGAGTAGCGGAGTGACTGGATATCTTGACCTGAATTTGAAGTCTCACCTGCAATATTTCAGTCATATCGTGTCTAAAAACAACTTATAATTTCCGGATAATTAAAGATAGATTATAGACAGCTGTCACAGAAAGACAGTGAAACAAATAGTTTATCGCAGATATAAATTCATAGCTAGAAATAAAAAATTCAAATCTTTAAAACAAAACAAAAACTAAAGTGTGAATTAGTACTACTAAACTGCTCGTCAATATAAACACTACCTTATCATCCTCCTTCTGTCATTCACTAATCTTACCTGTCAATTTGGCTTATCCATTGTGACCATCGAAACAACCAATCAATTTTCAAAGGTTAAACAGCTATGGCGATCAAAACTAAAAAGACGAAAATATCAATTTGTAAGAGATTTTCCGCAATTGAAGTTAATCGCTATTAGTTAGGATATATCTAATCATAAAATCTCCTTTGATGCAGCTATGTTCGCCGTTTTCTCCAGGCACAGATTCATTTTTCTCTGGGTTCGGAGGTCGTTCTGTCCTGCTTTGACAATTTTCTCGATTTTTGTAAGGGTCCGTTTTCTCCGTATCCCAAACGTCGCCTTTCAGAGAATAAGGAAGTTGCATATCTATAAAATTATCATCATTCTTCATCCCCTCAACTTCTAAAATACCCATCAACGAAGTTTAAGGAAACGCTCAATAAATATGTTTCTTTCAACTATAGATCACTACGTCAAAAGTTTTTTCTTTTTTTCCATAACCTAAATTTATGCACAGCAAACACATACTTTAACTTCTCTCAGAGTTTATTACTCAATATAGAACCCCCTTCGGTGGTACATGAGTACATAAAATGGAATGTAGACTTTACAGAGTATGCAAGAATTTAATAGGGAATATACACAGGGATTACTGAAAACAAGAACATATATATTTGATAACTTTTGATAAGTGTTTGATCGTTGAAGTTTTAGGTGCTTGACATCAGTTTTTTATATGAAACGTGAATACGAAAGGAACAAGCACTATCTTCTAGGTGAGCGATGCGTTGTTGGCTAAAACAATGCTATAGATGTTTTCATGCAGTGTTCTGCGACGTATTGAATGGTTAAGTTCAAACGAGCATTTCTACGTAAAAATATTCTTAAATATGTATATGTATCGGTAATCGCTATTGTCTGATCACAGAGATAAATTGTTTTTGTTTTTTTGTGTGTGAGTGTGTGTTGTTGTTGTTTTTTTATGTTCGTGTTTTTGTAAATTGATCCAGAACACTATTTTTCACTATTAATATCACTATTTTAGTATAATCAGTATTGACTTTATGTTTCAATGTTGCACAATACGTAGCAAAGTATTTGTGGGCAATTCGTAAATCATCATGTGTGTCTGCAAGAAGGAATGTGGCATTAGCATGCAGAAGTACATGCAGTTTGAAATGTACCGTAATTTTTCTAATGTTAGAATGAAGTTGTATTCCATTTCGTTGTCTAAATGTAACTCTAAATCATTAAGGGATATTGAGAAAGGTAGAAGGGACAAATTTTCCCTTGCCTGACATCAGACAAACCTGAGAAAGAACGGAGATTTATCGTCATGGGCCATTACGCATGATTTGATATCGTTATATAAAATTTTAATGAGGGTTAGTAGTTTTCCCTTTCACACCAGTATGTCTTAATTTATATCAAATGCCAACTCTCCAAACTTCAACAAAAGCTTTCGAGAAGCCTACAAAGGGGCAAAATAATTTGTTATTAGTCTCTTTCATTTTATGAATACGATTCTGAATGATGACATTATCCATCGCGGAAGAGCCTTTTCTGAAACCAGATTGAGCATGTGAAATTATCGCGCTATTGTCACAACATTTGGTGAGCCTGTCGTTTATAATGCTGGTGGATAATTTACCAAAACAACTTAAAATCGATATCGGTCTACAAGAAGTGTACGATTACAACCTTTTAATGAGCAGGTCGAATGATACCACTCAACCATGATTCAGGCAATACTCCGCTTCCCAGTACTACATTAAAATATTCTTTATAAAATTCAATGGATTTGCCGAGGTTGAAGTCAGGGTTTCATTCTGAATAAAGTCTAACCCAGGGGTTTTGTTTCACTTGGTTTTTTTTATAATTTTTTTTATTTATTTATTTATTTATTTGTTGTTGTTGTTTTTGTTTATTGTAAAGCTGCATTAGTTTCAAGTGGTGATGTTTCCTCGTTAAATATAGTGTCATTCAGATTGATCAAAGTCAGTATCTGGCCCTATATCATCATCAATGATTCATTAATGTTTGAAACAATCATGGAAATCCTCTAGTGATACAGGATAGTTGGCATTGTTTGTTCTACCATTCAACACACTCCAGAAACGTCTCGATGTGCGATAAGTTCCCCGCAGTTTCTTTCTTACATAGCTTTTCTCTTTCTTCATATATATATTCCTCACGTCTTTATACACGTTTATACTTTACATCTGCATGCATCTGTACAAAGTTTTGCCCGCATGGCAGTAACCACTGGATTATGTGTCACGTTTTATTAATATCCCAGATATTGGCGTTATTGCCGTCCCTGCAGTTGTAAACACTTCCCTATAATTCAAGGGATGACAATTCCAGGATATTTTGAATGTAAATCAATGTCTGTTCAATGTTTGTTTCCAACAAGCCACAACTAGGATTTGGGAACACTGAACGCGCTACCGCTACGAAGGAAATGACTTCTGACCAAATTGCAGTATTTGCTACATCTAAAATTACCTTAAAAGGATTTCATTAACGGTTAGTATTTAGGCACACTCTGGCATAATTCGATGTAGGATTTTGTCTCGGTGCAAGTGGACTTAAAATTACCTGTCATTTTCAGGTTCATTCAAAAAGTCAGGGTAGTCATTACTGTATTATAGGTTCTGTCTGCTTGTAATAAAGAGTGTCCGTGTTGCGCTATTCGTGGGGAAATGAGTCGCCGCAACTTTACTCATAATTACTGGAAGGTAAATGATCATTTGTGTCCGTGTTCCGGAAACAATCCTTGGGTCCTTTCATAGCATTCTATATTACTATATTAGTACACGCCTATATGGATAATCGTTGCTTCTGTTGATTCATAGTAATGAATAACATATCACATGTGTTACAGAGTCCACGCATTTCGAAATACCGCAGTCAGGGTTATATTAAATTTTAGATCGTCCAAATTTGCTCATACTTCACCACTTCTAAGAGTTTTTCTTTGGCCTCCAGCTGCTTTACATGTTGATGTCAAGATTCTCCTCATGACTGAAAAAATATATGCTCATCGTCACGGATAGTACCATCGACTCTGCTTTTAGCAAATGTAGAAAGGGGTTTGTTGCTTCTAATTACACTTGTTACAGCCATCTTGCACAATCATACCTCAGAGAACTCCTTCCGCGCACAGGGTTAACATCTCGTCTCTGTTCACAGATACAAATCTTCTGTATAATTGATATGTCTTTAAGCATCATTTCCGTAACGCGTTAGAAGGTGGAACACAAATTATAATCTTCTGAATTTCAGCAGAAAATATTTTCAGTTAAGTGATTTGTGATTCATATCTGACACCTGGCAATCTACTAATCCCAGTACACCTATCTCAGTTACGATATCGAAACATTAATGGTTATGAGTCACACAGCTCAAGACCCAGCCTTAACGTTTACTAGTAACTATTAATTTGTGAACTATATGTCAGTATTTGTCACACAGTACTAACATCACCCTTAACATTTAAAACTGTATGTGTGGTCTATGTCAGTGTCAGTCACACAGTACGAAAAGCACCCTTTACATTTAAAATTGTATGTGTGATCTATGTCAGTGTCAGTCACACAGTACGAAAAGCACCCTTTACATTTAAAATTGTATGTGTGATCTATGTCAGTATCAGTCGAACAGTATCAACATCACCCTTTACATTTAAAGACATACATGTATGTGTAATCTGTGTCAGCGTCAATCGCACAATACTAGCCTCATACTTACCATTTAATGATAAATGTGTGAGCTATGTCAGTACCCATCACACAGTACTAGCAAGTGCTTGGCGCCATGTTTGGCGTCGAGATACTTATACTGATTAGCAAGAGTCTGTGTGTTTCTTTTCTTAAAACACAGGATATAAACCTTGGTCACGGTCACCGGAAGTCAAACCAGTGGAGGATTTATGAGATGAACTCGACAAACGTGACCAAGGCCAAAGTATCTGCAGTGATTATGCCAAGCTTCTTGGGCATTGTCCAAAGGCTTGTTAGTTCCATCGCCATTATGTATGTTTATGAAAGCAATCACTGAATCGAATGGTGGCCGCACACAGAGCTGGACATAACTAATGTCGCGCTTTGAGTAGTGTTGTGAGCTGCTCGAACAGTGGCGTGTCTCCTGATGTTTGATGAACTGTCACATGCTATAAACACACGAACTAAGTATAGCTTCTTTTAACGTTTGGAGACTTCTTAAAACTCCAAACACGCGCGAGAGATCTACACTACTCACACATTGCAAAGGATTAAATCATGGATTCAACAGAAAACTAATTTATTACATAGGGTCAAATGTGGTTGAAATACGTAAGCTTATAGTAAGCATGGATATTTCTCAGCAATACTCAGCATGTCATTGCATCTTATACCTGCTATTGACATGCGCTGTGTGTTTGTCATGAACCCTTTCTCACGTGCAAAATGGTTGATTGGTTCCATTTTGCCATTCTGTGAAAACCAATTCTGTCGTTACTCATGGATCAAGTACATAAGGTTAGATTAAAGTGGCTGATTGCCTAAAGAGGGGTCATCATTATAGTGTTTAATCAGTTTTAAATGAATACAATTTCCAGTAATAAATCTAATTAAAGCTATGTATTGTTGTGATCCTTAGCAAAGTGTGAGTAGTATACATGTATTTCAACATCTGTCAATGATAAGACGTTAGTACTACCGAAACCGGTAGTTTCTCAATGATAAAATGTCTTTTGAAGATTCGACCGTTTGTGCATTTGATAGCTTGAAAGATCATCTTGGTATCAAGAACCATAGCAGTGAGTGAGTACGTTTAGTTTTACTCAATAGCAATACTGGGGGACACCAAAAATGAGCTTCACACATTGTACCCATATGGAAATCATAGCAGCAAGGACCGAAGGAGTAAAGATGTAGCTTCGTATAGTTATTTGAGCATCACTAAAAAAAGCAATGTTAAGGAGAACATAATAACATAATCACACCATTGTGGTATTAATAAAAACAAAACTTGACTGCACTAGGCAATACGGGCAACGTAAGAGCAAATATTGTCAAAATCATCATAATTGATGACACCTGGTGTTTGCAAAGATACATTCCAAGACCAGTGCAAATCCTAAAGTGTTAATGCCAGTCCTGTCTCTGACTTTCGGTACAAGTTTGACGCTAAAAGGTCATGGTATTGAATGATTCAGATTCATGAAACAGCCAGTTTACAATCTTTAATCTACACCAATACACCCACAACAAATGGTGCTTTATCACTGACTGGTTTGGCATTAGTGACGTGGCAGTATTGATGTGACGTATACGCAGAATGTCGTTATGTTATCGCGAAGAGCTAATGCACCTGCACTTCCGTAATCACCTCGAACACATAAGACAGTACATCTGGTGACATGTGGTCATCTCTATTTCATCAGTCGTATACCACGATAAGAAATACACTACAATTAATATGACACGGAATATGTTCCCCGAGATTTCACAGCCTATTCCAAATACCCAGGCATTTCAACCTGAAGGTATTAAGATCGGACATCAAACGAGCCATATTGCCCACCTGTAATTAACTCTCAACACAACGGAAGGTATTTTCTTCGCGTGAACACCGATGGCGGTAATTACTCCCAGTGACTGTGTCGTTTTCCCTTCACTGCGGAACTACTTCCGGTCTGGGAGATGGGCTACTAGATAGGATAAACTATCATGGCTACCTTGCCGTGTTACCTCTCATTTTAGACAACATGGTAATTTATGATGCTATAAATAATGCAAGGGCATACATTCTGCCCCGTGTAGAAATGAATAGATCTCACGTTTACGATATTTTAAACCAAGATAAAAGCAATTGAGGGGACCCGCCATGTGCGACTAGATCGTAACTGTAGCTGACCTTTAGCGTGCTCATATATGAATCCCGTGAAGGCGCAACCAGGGACTCTGGTTTTATGTATTGTTTTCGGTAAGTCAGCTTAACCTAACAGAGTGCTGCAACAACCGCAGGTAATTCTCTTTCCAGCAACAGAGCTTCAAGAAAGTTGTTTGTAAGCTTGGATGTATTTCTGTTGTCGGGGACCATTTCCGTAGTCATTTTTAAAGCCTAGCAGAAACCTGGCTTTGATAGAAGCTAGTAGATACTCTTGCGTCAGCAGAAAATGCAGGGAAGCGTGTCTGTATCCTTGTTTCTATGGTACGATACAGAAATCATTGATGACACCAGCTGCAGGTGTTTGCGAAACCTCGTCTCAGAAGAGAAGGTCAGGTTATATTCCATTAATTATGGTCTTATCATAGTGAATGTATGTTCTAATTGTCAGCATCTGTTTGTCACAAGAGTACCCATCCTTTTCTTACTCTGATATATCGTTTGTGAATACAGAGTTCTTGAATTAGCATTATTCAAACTCAACCATTAAACCATTTACTGTAATATTTTCAATCTACAAATCGAAACGCGCACTTGGAAATTGAAACGCGCTCTGTGTTTATGTTGGCCATAGTAAGGAACACTAGGAACAGGGTATTGTTTAAGTGTTCATCTCTTTTAACAGTTTTCATGATTCGTGAAGATTAAGTATCAATGTTATCAATGTGTATTTCCGGACGCAGAATTCTTGCTTATGTGATTTAGTACCGTCCTTGGGTATATTTCAGATGTGAAGCTAATTCCTCGTGCGATACATAGTGGAATTGATAGACGTTACAGGCTTCACGTTTGACGTCACATGTCTCACATTTGACGTTACCTGTCTGACGTTTGAGGTTATAGGTTTTACGTGTGACGTTACAGGTTCCGACATGCCGATCCGGCTCAGATTTGTTCTTCAACAATCCATGCTTGTAGGAGGTGACTGTTCTTGTCGGAAGAGGCCAATAATGACATATATATGACAGCCAAGTGTCCTGACTAGGTTCATGCTAGTCATCATAGCGAAGCTGCGAAGGTCGATGCTCAAGATATCATTCACTAGATTGTCTGGTAACTCGATGACGCTGCCATCATGTAGCTGGAATATTGCTCAGGTGATTTCTGTATAAGAACACGTTTGATGTACAAAAACAATTGCATAGCGACATTTTGTTATAAAAACGGATATGATTAACTCACTGCCCATGTGTATTAGCCTAGAAGCAGCTTGAAGCGTTGTCAGGAACATCACTGGCGTCAATGCTACATCACCCATAGGAACATGGATGTCGATAAAACTATTTTGTCGTGTTACTTCTAATTACATTCGCTTCATATTGATCACCTACTTCGTTGCGAGGCAATATGACTCCATGTTGTTACATTATCGAAAATAAATATAGATGACGTAATTATGACGTGATTATGAAAAGGTATTTGATACTATCATTACATAATAGTTAATTTTATGTGATTGTTTTTTATTTCATGTTTGATGAAGTTGATGTATTTGTCCATAATCAGGCTATCTAGGATTTCGACATGTTTTTTTAAACAGACTAGATGGACTTTTTGAATGGCATTTAGAAGTATTACACTCAAAGGGAACTTATGAATATCAAACTTCTGAATAATGAATTGCATGTTTCGGAATATATGTCATCACCCGATTGAGCAAGACAATATTCCGAAATGCCGGGGTTCTCATTATAGAAAGTTGACATCCATGACCTAAACACTTTAAGCGTCTGTTAGATGGACCTTCCGACAACAGCGGATGAATTAGTCTTAATCAACTTGTACAACTGCTTCAAAACACACCGGCAGACTTCTATTAAGGAATCGGGTCACATTTCCGTGAGTTATAGGTCATGACCCACAAAGCGTTCATACAGTCACGACATTCGTAAGTCTATGGTAAAGTGTAGAGTTACGACATTCGTAAGTCTATGGTAAAGTGTAGAGTTACGACAGGTCGTAAGTCTATGGTAAAGTGTAGAGTTACGACAGGTCGTAAGTCTGTGGTAAAGTGTAGAGTTACGACAGGTCGTAAGTCTGTGGTAAAGTGTACACTTACGGCAGATCGTAACGTTATGAATGCTTTGTGGATCGGGATTCTGATGTTTATGTCGAATATATGCTTTAAAATTTGTCGAGCAGGTATGGCGTTGTCGGACAAAATGGCGGATTCTGAATCACAAAGGACATTTTTCTCATTGCTCAATCGCAAATGCAGAGACTTCAATTACGGACAGTCTGTTCAATGGTGAAATGTCTCGAGGTAGACACGATAATTCTAAGTGATTATTAGTATTTCGTATGCAAGATTACATATCCAAGGATTATATTTTTCGGCCAGGTTTTTATCGACAATCAAAAAACATATCCTAAGATGTTACTTTTTATTCTATTATTACTTAAATACTACGTTCTTAGAAATGATAACGATGTACGGAGCTGACGGAATCTGTGTGTACACCAGGAAGCGCACGTGCCGATCAATGATGGATGTGTTTAGAACTGGACTAAACATTCCTCGTTGTTATTAACGGTATGTTAAAACTCATGAAATGACATGAAAGTATACACCCACCGTTCATGGTAGCGAAAACCTGAAGCAAACAAAATACATTAGTGGTAATGTAACCGACAGTGAAGCTGGTATTGTCTTGTCAGTTTGAACTGGTTGACAGATACCAGGTATTCAGCTTGTTAGCGTTTTGAGAACGTTATTAGATTTATGTTGCATATCATCGAGATAATGCTTTATCCGAGAGTTTATCTACCCTTTATTGTTTATCATAAATCAACAAAACCAAAACCAAAAGGTAATCACAAACAATTAAATGTGCTGCTTATATTGTTTTGCCAGTCAGATGTTAAAATCAAAGTATGGTTTTCTTTACAACACAATATCGCCGATGCTATCTTGACCTAAAGATGCTTAAATTATTAATAAATGTCAAGGGTTCCTTTTCAGAATGCATGCTTAATTAGCTATGTACGTGTTGATAAAGCGAAGACAGTATTTACTGACCACGACATTGCTGTGAAGGTCTATATCAAGCGATGCAGCGCCATTTTGGTAAATGATGACATCGTCGGTAAATGATGACGTGATATGTAAACTTCTGGTGCCTGCCTTTAGTTCTTTCGGCTATTGATGGTGACTTCAACTACTCAGAGAAGAAGGGTTAAAGAACATCTAATCGGTTTCATTTTTTTTTGCAAACTTTAAATTCCGTCCATTTTCAAATTTTAAATTCCCTCCATGACATGAACAATTAACTGAAGTCATTTGTGTTCTCTGTCGTCTTTGAGTAGTATATATTTCTCTTAATAACCGCTAAAAGAAGAAATAACGGATACTCGTGGAAGAGACAGATGTACCAGGTGGAAAGGTTCAGATGATGATCTTATGTCGTTCTTTACTTCAACTGATTAGTATATAGTGTACGATAAACAATACTCCAGGTGTGGCCTGTTGATCCAACACGTTCTGTGCATTGTGTTTATCAGTTTGGCCAGGTATTAACCAGTGTAAATACTCAGGAAATGCTTTGTTTGTAAAATGGAAAGCTGGAGGTGTGAGGTGCGGGTAACCGCAGTCAAGTAGTTACGGACCCTTGGCGATTTGTGTCACTTTACGTAATCGCCAGTATGTCAGGCAAACGTATTGACAGTCGTCCGAACGAAACAATCGCAGCTCAACATAATGAAAATACAATTTTTTATTCACATTCAGAAAATGTTTCCCTTGAGTTTCATTTCACGAGTGGAAAATCGTTCATGATACAAACTCTAGAGTTTCTTTAACATTGATTCAACCTACGACACGTCTCTTGGCTGGGGTAATGGCAGACTTTGGCACCAGGAAATTAACCATATCTACAAAAGGACTCTGTGATTGTGACTTATTCAGTGCTAGAGAATACCATCAAAAGAAAAAATAAACATATGCATATGCATAAGGAATGGTTTATGAGCGATGTATCGGATAATATCGCAGTGTGAGTATCGTTTGTTCACTGAGCTGTAGTCTAATATTACATATTGTAAATGCACCCTCAGAATTAAGGTTCGTGTACATGTCTACTTCAGCCAATCCTTGGGATAGGCACTGCTCTTTCCTTTGAAAAGCGTCCAATCCTTGGAAGAGCCACCGCTCTCTCACGGTTCTGTAATTCCTTGAGTTTCTCGGAAAGTCTCGTGAACTGCGAGAGATCAGAACGGCGGAAGCGACCTCCGCGGGGTGCTGGACGCAGACGCGGAAGACCTTCATCTATTTCGAGGGGATTCGCAGAGCGTCGCATAATTTTCTCGTCGTCGTCATCGCCAAGACTCTGTTCGTACGCCGTCTGGTAGTCCAGGTCCTTGCCGTACCTTGGCACCGGGACTTGTCGACTAGATAAAGTCTTTGAGTCGTCCATCATTGAAGTCAGTAGGTATCGGATTTCTTCTGGTGTCAGTGCGGTGTCGCTGGATGGTGTTCTGCCCAGTCGAATCATAGGCAATCCTCGCTTACCCAATCTGAGCATCTGTAGACCTCTGCCCAGTCTGTACATGCTCCAACCGTTCCGCCTCACTCTCGAATGGCTGGTCTCAGCCTCACTTTCGTCATCGCTTGTTGCGGCGTAGCAGCTTCCTGAAAGAAAACATAAGCTATTAGTCATTTGCAAAACCATTAAGATTAATTATGTAAATACAATTTCATATATAAATGGTAATTATAAGTAAATGAGGCAATGTCCATTGTAACATTTCGGTTTGGCGGGGGTATTTGCTCATCCAGCCGAAGCCCGGGTTTGAGTCTTCACATCATGAAGCCGACCTCGTGAAGTCCCCAACGTCATACAACGAATATTGCTAAAAGTGGAGTAAACGGGCGTACACGATTCACATGAGAATCGGACCGCTGTGATATTGTGTCGTATCAGCAAACCTCCATGCGAACACTGAGTGAGTGCGTGAGTGAGTGAGTGAGTGAGCGAGGAGGTTTGTGAGAGGGTGAGTGAAGGTTTGGTCGTCCACAGCAACCCAAGAGACGATGGACGACATCGGGTGTTTGGCACATTTCGTATTCCGATGGCAGAGATCAATACTCATGCTATTGATCATTTGATTGTCTGGTCGATTATTTACAGATCTACCGCTTTCAGCATTATGCTCGCAATAACATGGCGGGGGACACCCGAAATGAGACTGTCCCATTGTACGAGATGACTATTAATTAGTAGACTAAATAGGTCAGATAGAACACCACAGAATTCCTACAGTGTATTTTCATATGGTTAAATTATCCAGTATGGGTCAGTGGCTGATAGCATGAATTGTCTCACCTTGTCATCACCCCATTCGTCTTTATCAATAATGAATTCAAGTAGTGTGTTTAAAGAATTGAAAATGTTTCACGCCGCATTTAACAAATATCATGGCGGGGGATACCAGGAGTGGGCTTAACACAGTGTGCCCATTTGAGGAATCGAACCCTGGCTTTTTGACGTGATTGGTCATCGCTCTGAATAGGTAACTCACCATCCTTTACGATATAAACAAAAGCGAATAACCTGTGTCGAATATCCACGGACACAGACTCCGTTGGACTCAAATGGCAAAAGAACAGTGAAAACAATATGAATAAACACATGTGATGACACCTGGTGTTTGCGATGAGTAAGCATTCTTGCCTTAAGAACACCAGCAATGAATTACGTTCAAATACGTATTAATCAGCTACAATTGTTGATCTGTTTAAGAGTTATTTACGTCAAAGTGGATTTAAAGCCCAATAACTGTCAATTTAAATGTTAATTAACTATACACAGTTTGCCTTAATAATTGTTAGGACACATTCAAACAGTGGTGGAATATTAAGAGTTCAAAGAACATAAGGGAAACGGTAATTAAGACGTCGCTATCAATGTCTTGTGTGATATCCGTTCCCCATGTCCACTAGCTGTCACAATGATTAATAGCCTAATATATACACACTTTAATGGCCAACCTGTCGTCATACCTGCTGTTGACAATGCCCTATCTGTAATTAAGAACAAATCAGGCCAGTCGATAGCATGTTGATAGAATTGATTTGCCGACCACTTTGTGTACCTGGTAACATGAAAACTGGACAATATCTCTTGCACCGTGTGTTGTAACCCTTACACGGTACTTGATACAGGTTTAATGAATTAACAATGCTCTCGGACCGGAATGACTTTCGTAGCAAAATGAGAATAGCCATAAATTCACCGTTGACGAGTCAATATGTTCTGCTAAGAAGACTTTTGTCAGCGTTCCTTTGTAGCAAAATAGGAAGAGAAACTGAAATTGATTATTGTTTTGTTTTTAAGCAATATTAATTAAAATAATATCAATTTTACACTTAAATCAAAATATTCTGAAATTCTTCAGAGGACGTTGTGGTCGGTGGATCGTCCAGCGCTAAAGCACCTGCTGGTGGTAAAGGAGATTTATAGGCGAAATATTTCCTTAAGCCGGCTTCCCGCAGTGATATTGGTGGAGTATTGGCAGAGTTGATACATACTGAGCCGTACACGTTGATGAAATAAGGCCAGGAAGAGGCGAGGCTTTATGGGTTCAGATAAGGGCAGGGGAGGGGGTTTGGTTGTTCAAAAACGCAATTCACACACTGTAAGCATTTCAGGGATCGAACCCGCGTTTTCGGCCCAGCGAGCGAACACATGAATCACTTTCCTAGGACACTTTTACAGGAGTAGTAATAGTTTTGTCAAGTCACTAGTAGTGACAGTGCACATGCAGTAACGACAGCAGTAGAATTAGCAGTAGCGGTTGCGGTTGCGGTTGTTTTATGCCGGTAACTTTAATCATTTCAATCAGAAATCATCGGGACGGTTGGGTGCTTGTTTCCAACGCAGCAGTCTGCAATACATGTAAATATCAGAGGCTGGGCTAGATATTCTAGTGAAAGAGTGAGCTTAGTTTTACGTCACACTTAGCAATATTCCAGCTATATGGCGGCGGTCTGTAAATAGTCGAGTCTTGACAGACAATCCAGTGATCAACAGCATGATCATCGATCTGCGCAACTGGGAACAGATGTCATGTGTCAACCAGGTCAGCGAGTCTGACCACCCGATCCCGTTAGTCTCCTCTCATGACAAGCATGGTCGCTAGATGATCTAGTGATCAACAGCATTGACATCGTCATCACCATGGAAAACATGTAAGACTTTTCACACAGACGACAACAGACGTAATGTCAAATATGGAAGAAAACAATTTGCTCATAGGTCCCTGGTATGCTCAAATGACGTTATTCTTCAATGTGGTTCCAGATAAGTGGTGAGGCACAAGTTGACATTCATTCATTCATCATATATAATTTCGTGGATTCCATTAGACCAAGAAGGCCCATATATATATATATACACATATATATACACACATGCACTTTTATACCAAATAACATCCCCGATATATCGCGATATAGAGTATGCAGTCGGGAACAACCACACTGAGTGGATAGAAAACACATCCTTAAATATCTCGCATCTTGCAATCCATCCATTACAATCCAATTTAGTAGTATTTATTTGTCTGTGAGAGTTTCCTGCAAATTTAGGGTATCAGCATTACTTAAGAGCGACTTATCGAGTTCATTGTTGCCAGGTTGTGCGAGTCTAACGCTCCTAATACTATTGGGAAAACTAGCCGAGCTTCGGCGGATATTGGACTCGCGTAATTACCCTAGCGGAGACCACGCTTAAAATGGCGATCATTTGGCGAGATTTATCTTCATGTATTTGCCATCATTTAGAGCGGTCTCGACATATGCAGCACGTTGCAAAGCCTCATCCTTAAAGGTCAAGTATTGTTTATCATTTTAGCATTGTTAAAAGATATATTTTTTCTGATTACTGTCCGCTTGACGTCAGGACCAGCTTCTTGTGTCTGATCTGTTCAATAATTTGTTATTTATATAGTTTCGGGTTTTTTTTGAAATATTGATCATCACTGCCATGCATTCATTAGGAGTCATAAAGATCATTGTATGTGATATGAATTATGACAAGACTCTCAGGTAATAAAACCTTAGGCTATTTTACTTCCACTCAACAGAATATTGAATGAACTGCTTTTATTTATTTTGATGATGCTAATAACGGTCCTCAAGTAACTGTGTTTGTTGCGTATGAGCGACATTGTGCCTGGAATATGAACAATCTACTATGAACCTCTACCTTGAAGCATAACAAACACTATTGCACGGGAACTTGATGCCCTTGCTTACGCTTTTTATCAAGCTGTAGGTTTCTACAGTTTAATTACCTGTCTATATTGTACCTTCTTGAAGAGTCTTGCTTACCAGTAAACGATTCCGGTCTCTCGTCTTAATTCAAAAATCAAAATTGTATTCTTAGTTAACCACATAAAGTGATACAGAGTGCAACGTGAGGCTTTATATCAAAACACAACTTTGAAGTGGAACGCCCCAGCACAGAATCGGAAATAAAATAATCGAATGCAGGTTACTTTTTTACCGGGTGCATTGTGTTGTGATATTTAGTCAGCGAATTTGCCAGGATTTATCTTTCTTCCTAAGGTTTCATCAGCGTAGGAGTTTGATAAATGTGTATTCCCCCTAGGGACACGTGTTTTGCTCATGCTAGTACATTTAATTTGCAGTTTTCCAAAATATGTTCTTTCCTTCACACATGCAGCCAGTTGGCATCAGTGGAGACACTGTCAACACTAATATGCCGCTCATGTATTTCTGACGAGTTCAAATAAATACGTTTTCATCTCCGAGATGACAAGATGATTACTTAAAATTCACTGAAACACAGTCCCTTCCCCAGAATGTGTGTCAGACGTACGATATTATGAAGGCTGGGGAGGAGATTTGATAGTCTTGGCATGGACACTGCCTCAAAGTTCCAAACTCACTTTCAGAATTTTAACACAGCGAAGTGTTGACGATGCATATTTTCTACTTTGGCAGTATAAACCATTTATGTGCCGTACGCTGCCCACTTGGCATGTACATTCTCCAGCTAGACGACTAGTTCTATCCATGAAGACCTTCAGCAACGCATGCTTGTACGAGAGATTAACGGGATCTGATGGTCAGGCTCGCTGACATGGTTGACACATGTCAGCGTGTCCTCGTTCCTCAAATCCATGCTCATGATGTTAGTCACCGGTTTCGGACGAATCTCGAATTTTATAAACCGCTGCCTCAAAACAGGAATATTTTTTAAGTGCAGCTTTAAATAAAAAATGAATGTCGATTGTGCAACACTGTGACCTTATGGCTCCGTCCAGTTTGATAAACCATCATAAAAACAAATGTAAACGGGCTATACAGCTTAGTGGATTCTGGGCAGAATAAGTCACAGATAGGAAAGTATGTAATAAAGGACGAGAGGTATGAGTGAAAGTGAAAGTGAAAGTGAAAGTGTTTATACGCAATATCCATTAATATCGAAAGCTGAATAAATGGACTTTACACAAATTACCCATTTGGAAAATCGAACAGGATATTTGACGTAACGAGCTAATGCTTCAGACTCTTTGCTACCTGTCATCTGTAGGACTGATGGTGAGGAACGGCGACTACAGCGTTGCAGCGTGTGTCACCGTAACCTGAGGGATGCTTTCATGTTATCAGCCACTGCTTCACTGGCGTTTTCACTCACCAAATAACTATTTTTACCGACATTGCCTTCGGTCGGAGAAAGTTGTCATGCAGTCATATCATTCAGTAATCAAGTGCCAAATTTCCATGTAAGCCTTTGTATTTGATTGTGGGTGATATCGGCCATGACTGTGCTTGTTTGGAAAGAAAGGCCTGGAATTATTGCATCAACTCCCCGTTAGCGCCACACCCTTATCAAAACACAACAACACCTTGGTTGTCGTGACACTGTGAAGTGATCTCATAAAGTGAAGTTTTATTAAATATTATACCACAAGTACTGGGAGTGGGATAAATATTGGCAAATGCTTGACGAAAGATTAATTAGTTCACAAGTAACAATCACATAACGAACAGCGACTTTGTATTGACTTTCTGTCTGTATCAATAAATGTCAATATAAATGACAACAGTGAAAATATAAGGCCTAACAGGTGCAAAACTATTAGTTTGCAAAACAAGAAAAGACAGCTATACATACAATTGGTTTCAGATATCAGCTAAAACATTCACGGTTATTAATGACAATAAAGCGTCATAAATTAGTATCCCTATAAAAGCTGGGCGTCGTGGTGTAGATCAGTAGTTAAAGCATTCGCTCGTCACGCTGAAGACCCGGGTTCGATTCCACACATTGGTACAATGTGTGAAGCCCATTCGGGTGTCCCCCCGCCGTGATATTGCTGGAATGTTGCTAAAAGCGGCGTAAAAGCCCACTCATTCACTCCCCCTTTCACGGTGACAAAATAACAGTTAATTATGGGGACGCCAAAGGATCGGCTCTAGTGAGGCATCGTGCAGTGTAGGGGCATTAAGTGTTTCCCATATTTTCGAGTACAGCTCCATTGAGTGTTTCCCCATATCAGGCAGTAAAGCACCATTGTTTACCCATTTCAAGCAGTCAAGCACCAATGAGTGTTTCATCATATCATGCCGCAAAAGACCTTTGTGCTTAGCCACATTATGCAGCGCAGCACCCCTGCTTGTTTCCTTATCATGCAGCAAAGCACCGTTGTGTTTTCCCATATCAAGCAATGAATGTGTTTCCCCATATCATGCAGCAAAGCACCGTTGTGTTTTCCCATATCAAGCAATAAATGTGTTTCCCCATATCATGCAGTAAAGCACCACTGAGTATTTACCCATACCATGCGGTACAGCACCATTGTGTTTTCCCATATTATGCAGTTCAGCACCACTGTGTGTTCCCCTTATAATGCAGTAAAGCACCATTGTATTTACCCATATCATACAGTGCATCCCATTTTCATTTATATCAACTAACACATCAACACAATAAGAAATCTTCATCTTAGACCAAGAAGCGTTAATCAATACTTTAAAGATAGAGACAAAAAATGTGTGAGGAAACTAGTTGAAAATAGCTCCAGATGAGCGACCTCATTTGCATGTTTATCAGATCGTGGTACCAATTTATTGGATTGGTTTATGAGCGTATAAGACTAGCGATTGCATGATAAAAACTGTTAATTGGAGTCTGCATGAACGATATCATGCATGATACTGCTGTCACTGAAAGGAAGGACACCCACAACAAGCTTGTTGGTGAGTCACAAAATCATAATGATAGACTACAGGCACTGCGGAATGCTACACGTGATCCATCAAGGAATATGAAATAGTTATCTTGAATAGAAAGGTATCTACGTTTGGTGTCCCATAAAGTCCAACGTAACAAACGAGTGGGTGATAATACAAGTGACCAAGCCTTTGATTTTGCTGCGTCTGAGGTGCTATTGGCCTATTCTTCATCACCGGGAGTTGATATATTAGGTTTGATGCAGAATAACCCTTTCAATCGGACTTCAAAAGTCCGGAAGCCTTGGAAAGCTTGAAAGAAAATTATCCGATATGTTCCGCTGGTAGACACCTAGCCTTTCTTCCATTTTGTTAGGTCCGTCTTGAAGAGCACATTTAACTGTGGGTAAATCACTACCCCGTGTTACACCACATATTTGTACTGAGATTCCCTACATCTCGAGCGAAAATTAGCAGAGACCAGAGACTTGCCCGTGTTCAAATATTTGAATCAAATACTTTCAGAACCGTACAAACGTTCCAAGACGCCATTTATAGGCATGTGTCCACTTCTTCTGCACACCAGTTCCAGCATGCACGGAATGACCAAGTATTGCTTTTTTTCATATACGCTCATTCATTACTTTCATAACAACTTGTGGGATTTTGTTATCAATGCACATACGCATTTCAACGAACGTTTACTGCGATATGTCATTTGTTTTGCACAGCCAAAGACTAACCAAATGACACCATCTCTTGTATGGCTCTAAGTTTGACATCGGCTCAGTTTAGGTCTAATTGCATGGGGTTTCTAGAACATTATGCGTCATAACAGATATGCTTGCTGACGTCATAGCATTGAAACTTACAGTTAAGTGACGTCGTCAGTATACGTCACAGCATATCATTGTTGACGTCATGTTGAATCTCTAGGATATGCTTGGTGCGGGGTCATCCAAAATGACACAATATGTTCACTACAGCTAAATGTGAATAAGCAAGATTATAGACCTTCGGGGCAGTAGAAGCTATCCATCTCAGCTGATTTCATGATATATGTTTAATTCTAGATTTGACTCTGAAAGCTAGAATTATTGTATGAAAAATATTTACTGTCATGGAGTTCAGCTCACTGGATATATATGACAACTTTTGAAAATTATAAATGGAAATTTTACATAATACACAATTGTAGTTTGGCATCTTAGACACGTTATTGTGGAAAATGAAGTGATTTTGTTTGTCTTCCACACGACTATAATTAATTGAACCATGTAGTGGCGTATTCTGCTCTTTGCATAGTCTTAACTGAACCCAGCCGCCTGTATCTTTCAAAACATTATTGCAGGAGAAAGTGAAGGTCAAACATACTTAAATTTAACAACAGTTGTTTCAATTCTTAAATGTTTTAGATGCAAGCCCAGCTTTCTTGTGTGACCTCTATCGCGTATTTTCACCTCTCCTATCTAATATTTTTTCTGTTTGTACCATATCGACAAGGAAATTAAGAGAAATATTCTGAAGTGAGCACTAATGAACTAAGCACTTTTAAATCATTGCTGAAAACTCATTTCTTCAGCATGTATGAATCAGGGCCCTTGACGTTTTCAAGCGCTCTTGAGCTGCAATTAATGATCCAGTGCTATATACGTGTACATTTTGACTGGTTGATTGATATTAGTATGTCAGACGTCATAATGTGGAACATTTTACGTGGAGGCGTATTTTCATTCAAAATATGAATGAGGTGTATTTGGGTAGTCTTTGCTGTTTGTTTTCGCTATATCTTATGTATGTTTTATAGGGGCTAACAGTAATAAATAAAGAAGAACGTGATAAAGAGAAATCAAATATCTGAAAACGCAATCACTTAGACCGTCGCCAAAATTTAGTTTTCTATTCAATTCTTTCTACGAAAATGACAAAGACCTATACGCGAATTCTATTTTGTTTGTTCTGTCTTAAGTTTCAAAAGGTTCTTGCATTTTCAGGTGAACAATTAACTTGCCTTGTCAAGTGTTTATGATGTGTGACTTGTAGGGAATGATACGCCGCCCCACCTGATGTCACCAGTGTTAAATATTGATTCATAAACACATATGCTTCAGATAAAGCTGGGTTCGTCTCACCGACTCTGCTTTTAGCAGCCATTTCTTTATTTTTGGAAATACCATTTTTCTAAAATATCTTAATTCAGAATCAATTATCGCATTCAAACGTCTTTGTGGATAGTAATTAAGTTATCCTAAATACCAATGATATATCTACGAAAAAAAACAGTAACAACAGTAGTTTAAGATTAATTACGTAGGACAGATGATTTAATATACGCAGTCAACTCTCAGAACGTCCTCCTTAAGTGATGCCAAGGAACAGATATTGATCTACATGTAATCAAATATACAGTTTATACCAAGAGACCAATCTCAAACTCAAATCTGATAACGGTTCTGCTCCACGTATATTTAACGCTAAAAACGTCATTGGTTCCTTCGATGACGCGATATTTCTTCCGAGTTTTGTATTCATTCATCTGGTTCATTTAAGTCTGTAATTCAGAATGACATGTCCACCAATCTGGCGTCACCTGCTGTATGTTTAGACATTATAGTGTTACGAAGCTGCAGACAAGGACAGACTTATTAAGTTTTAAGGAAACCTTTCAAACTTGTTGAAACGTAATTATTTCTGATGATAATACGAGAGTCTGGCCTGCATTACACTGTATATTATCTCTAGTAAATGAAATTGAATGTATGCATTTATTCATTTCTTGCACGGCAGATCAAGATAAGAATAAAATCAGTTTATCAAAACAGTGATGTTTGAGGCCACGTCGGTGACCTATCGATATTTGCGATTATTTACAATAGAAAACAACTTAATAACATTTTTGAATGTTTCATATCCATGAAACATATACAAGAGTTGAAACATTGCGTTTCATGAGAAGGTACCTTAAATCTTAAAATCGAATAAATAAATATAACTGCATGATTACATTAGCATTTCATTGCTATCAGTATATCATTTCTTCAACTTTTGTTGACGAGGTACATGTCTACGAATACCTATATGATCATCCAGGGGCGGGGGTGTATGCGCCGTTTTGTCCTGAAATTTTGTAAAATGTCCATTGAAATCAGGTAAAATTCAAGTGCGCATCACCCTTTTCTCAACAGTGTGCACCCCACACCCACACCCACACCCACACCCACACCCACCCACCCCTTTCTCAAAAAGCTGTATCCGCCCCTGATGATTGTATGTTCAAGTTCAGTTCAGTTCAGACTGTGTGTTAATAAAAGTTTGTCCAAAATTGGTATCATTTGTTTATATAAGTAACAGTTGAAATATCTGTGTTATCACTCATTTGTATCAGTGCGATAATCGAGACTAGTTATCTTCTTCACGTTTTGAATTTCCAGAACATCTAGAAATCAATCAGAACAGCTGCTGAACACTTTAAGAACACTGGTTTTGTTACTTAAGCGAAACTTTCCGAATGTGCATATTAACACTCGGTATACACGTGGCCGTCATGACACTTAGATAATATTCAGAATAAACAAGTTGTTCATAACGCTTGTCCATATGTTACTCTCCAACTTCTATAATACTGACACTAAAAGAAGTAATGAATCTGCAGACCCGTCCATCTAAAAACTACTATGGGTGATAACAGTGTTTTCTTAAAGTCGCAAAACTTTCTTATTAATTTTCCGTTCAAACTAATCTCTCCATAGTTGTCCTTAAAGCTATATTGCAGTACGTAAACGTGACATTAAGGCGTAAATATGACATTAAGGCATAAATATGACATTAAGGCGTAAATATGACATTAAGGCGTAAATATGTAATGTGAGCTTAGTTGATCCTTTTTAAGCTCAGAGGCTCCTAGAACAGTTGTTGAGGGTTATATGAGCGAGTATAAAGTCATGCCATTTGTATGCATAAGTACACATAGTACTCCGACAAACTACTAAAACATGAGGAATATTTAATATACTAGAATATGGGCACATGACGATGACAAGAAAGATTAATTCAAGAATGTAACATAATGACGAGATCCTCCATCCGATTTCCCTTGTCACCAAGAAAAGAAGAGCAGAGCGAAGTGTATAAAGCATAATCGCTTACCTGTATATATAATTACTAATAGTCCAAGCCAACACAGATGGTAGAGTTGCATCATGGTGAGGTTCACACGGCCCTGGTTCCCTTCCTCGCTACAACCGCGCTTAAAATGGACGAACCTTGATCACAAGCACTTTTAAATGTTCATCCAACTATTGCCCAAACCGCCGCCAAAACTTAGCCCCGCTATGGTGTTTTGAATATTAATATGCCTGCGTAGATTCCGCACACCCGGGAGACGGCGCTTGTTTTCTGCCCACGCGTTGAAACATTGGCGAAAACAGCAGTGCTTCTGCGGTGGCTATTATTTATCAGTCGTTAAGCGAATAGCCTTTCTGGCCCGGCCCAAAGCACCGCTCTCAACGGGTGGAAATCTTGCCTCCCACGGGCGGGGGATTAAGCGCACCAATCAATGATTAACCATTCCCTTGGTGCACATGGAGAAGGTTTGATGTTGGCCGGGCTATCAGTCTTTTAGTTTTTTACTTTAGGGTATGTCCCTGTAGAAGTACCTGGATGAATGGTTAAACTCTTGGCGCAACGCATTCACTTCTTTCATCATGTCAATTAGCGTAAGTGATTTGTTTAAGTTCTGTAAAGCACGCGCGTCATGTTTCCATGGTCAGTGATGCTGTCTGACACAGATTCATGCATAGAGCTACGTGAATGGTAGTTTGGCATGGAATAAATGGTATTTGCATCAATCGACAATGCTGAGAGAAGTAACATCATGTCATCGTTTACAGATATGATCGGTTATTGATTCTTTATCATTGATCGCAATTATCTGTTAGATCGATATTGTAAAATCGTTTAAAGTCACCACAGGTGCATAGATATACGTGGACAGAAACGATAAATAATTTGAAATCACACTCGTCTAGGTCTCACTGCACCTGCTGACAAATGTATTTGCCTGCGTAATCTTTTTCTGTTTTGGCTGTTTTTTCCTGTCTCGTGAGGGTGGGTTCCATGAAGTCTTCCTGTTGTGGGCGTGGAAGAAGAATGTTTATTTCGCAAACCAAACTTCATCGTTAAGGTCGGGTTTGGTCAGTGGGGTGTCATGCGTGGGTTGGGGTGGAAATGGATATGGGCGTGTTTGGAATCGGGTGTCCATTTCTTGCATTACCAAGTTCATGACATTCATTAAACAGATTTTGTATAGTTTACTAATTCTACAGAACTTAACTATCTCTATCTCTTCTGACAAAATGTTCATCAGTATCCCAGGGTTCTTCATGGACAACAGATGTGTTGTTCTACATTGACCAATCCTGTTAACCAATTGGTCTGTATGTTTCAGTACTCCAACCCGGGGAATGACATATTTATAAAGGTTTGGTGAATGTCGCGGGGAGAAAGCGTGTATGTCATATACAAGTTATATTGTGTGATGACCATCATGTCGATTACTAACGCTAGAAGTGAAGATGGCCCAAAATTGGAAAGTCGGGCATGTTAGAAGCAACAAAGCGACTCCACGAACTCACTTTTTGTGCACAGTCGTTCTGAACTGGATAAACAGGGCCGGTTGCATACAGCCATTTTGTCGCCTGGAACATGGTAGCTCCCATGCTTTTAGAGCATGATTACAGCGTTGTTGCGCCAAGATGGCACTGTGGAAATGGTCCATGATCCTCAGCCGGAAGGACGAGTTAGGTTAAGGGCCATCTTTGCCATATGGAAATATGACACAATTAAGTGTGGAAATATGGAATATTGGTATAATAATATCCAGGCAAGCTTTTCAAATACGAGATAGCATACAGTTTATTGTGTGTAACAAATGCAATCACATACCGTGAGATTATTACACCATGAAATTCGTAAGTATGACTGTACAGGTTGAAGTACTTCGTACTTCGTGTACAGATCTAAATATCTAAACTCTGTGAGGGATATACGTTACTATTGTTGTATATGTTGGTCTTAAGATATCGCCTTCGTTAAGACTTGCTCCTAGCTATAGGTTCACCAAAATCTCACAAATGCATGAGATAACGGCTGCCTCCCAAATTTGCAGAGGCTGAGATTAACAAAGTCCCATCCCTGTCTGTATGAACATATACGGTAGTGTTGCTACTGGAGTTTTAGTGCTCCACTACCAGAGTGTCCACATAGAGATTGTTTTACACCGCAGTCAGTAACACTGCAAGGCCGTGGCACCAAACTTGCGGTTTGTGCCTCAGGTAGTCTGGTGGACGACGACAAACTCAACGCCTTAGTCTCTCTAAGAAAATAAACAGCCAGCCAGGAAGCAGTGCCTCGCCTGCCGATCTCCATGTTTATACTACTCAAATGAAGTCAAGGGTCAAGGGATGCTCGCTGTCTTCTCATGGCGATGTATAATCGGTTATTGCTGGTGGGTACTATAACACACAACCTTCCAGAGATGGCCTGTGAAGATCTGGGTTAACAATGTGTACTTCTACAGCGCAAAACTTCATACACGAAGCGCATATAAGCAGAAAGTTTATCAATACCCCGGATAACCCAAGCTGCCTGTGTGTCGCTAAAAAGTGATAGTTACATGACTTTTCCCACCGGGTACCCATTTCCTGCTTTTGAACAAATGCATGTTCGAAAGAACTCACGTGCCTAAGGTGAAATAACATGTATCACATTTGCTTCGTATACTGGTTCTTCAGCAATCCATGCTTGTAAGAAGCGACTAACGGGATTGGATTGTCAAGCTTGAGTGATTTGGTTGACACATGCCATCATTGCATGTTCATATCAGGTATTTAGTGCATTCGTCAGTACTCGATTTTTTAAGAATACTCGTGAAGATTCGGGTTAGAATTGATCTTCAGTGGCCCATACTTGTCGTATGAGGCGACTAACGGATTCGTGTGGTCAGGCTCTCTTGCTTGGTTGACGCATTATCCTACTTGCGTTGATCAATGCTCTTGCTCTTGATTTCTGGATAGTCTGGTTCATTCTCGACTGTTTACAGACAAAGGTCATAGTCTTTGGAAAAGGCGGCGATAAACAACAGGCAAAAACAAAACTGACTTTGAGCCGACGCGCATTTCGCACAGGAATCGTTAGGGAGTAAAATATTTGACTTTAATGAGATTAAACGTCTTTCGGAAATAATACCTCCGTGGACAGAAGGAGTCCCAAGCTTCACATGCCCATGTCACGTAGTTTCTTCGAGACGTAAAAACTAGACGCGAACGTCTATCAGAGAAAAAGGACCAGACAAACATCAACTTGGGACTGTGGAGCAGAATAGAAGGTGTGAGGCAGTGGGCAATGTTTTCGTCAAATAGACGATAAAAAGAGTTTGTACGTTGTCCCTGAATAGTTTGTGTCTCCTCGTTGCAGTGGAATCTTGTGGGTGGGTTGACGAGAGAAGGTTTTAACCACTGTCCTATTAGGTTAGGAGAAAGCCTGATGGGACGTTGACGTTAGATTTAGTAAAGACAAACCGACACTGAGACTGAGATTCGAACTCGCGATCTTGCGGTTCCTAGGCTGGAATCACTGTCATGATCATTATATCAAGCTGCCTGGCAAACTGGTATCACTTTTGAATTAAAACAAACCCAAATAAACAAACTGCAAAACAACCCGCAAAACAAAGACGTCAAAAAAGATGTTAAAAGGTGAAATGGAATGTCAGATAGAGATATAGTAAGATATATCTATATTTACATTTTAGGTGGTGAGATGTTTGTTTGTCAGAAAGTGGGAGGCACGACAGGGAGACCTGAGATAGTGAAGTGTCAGCAAGTGAGATATCAATTAATGAGATGTCAGCAAGTGCGATATCTATTAGTGAAGAGTTAGCAACTGTAATATCAGTTAGTGAGGCTTCAGAAAGTGAGACATCAATAAGTTAGGCGTCAGCAAGCGGGATTTCAGTTAGTGAGTTATCAGCGAGTGTTATATCAGTGGTTGTCAGCCAGTTTGATATCAGTTAGTGACTTGTCAGTAAGTGTGATATCGGCGAGTTGTCAGCAAGTACGAAATCTGTGATATCTGTTAGGGAACAGTTGGCAACTGGAACATCAGTTAGGGAGGTGTCAGATAGTGAGATGTCAATTGGTGAGATTGTGTGCGATATCTGGTAGTGAAGAGTTAGAAACTGGAATATCAGTTAGTGAAGTATCAGCAAGTGATATATTCAATTAATGAGGCGATGGCAAGTGCGATATCTATTAGTGAAGAGTCAACAACTGGAATGCAAGTTAGTGAGGTGTCAGATAGTGAGATATCAGTGATGTCTTGCCATGTGAGACATGTGTTATTGACGCGTTAGCAAGTGAACTATCACACAGTTTGCGTATCAGCAAGTAAAATATCAGTTAGTTTCCATCGAGTTCAATGTCACTGAGGTGTTTACAATGCCACACAGAAACGTGCCACGCAGTAAGACGCGAGAACGTGACATATCATGAGATAACACGTTAGATTATAAAATGGAAGACAGACAGAGAGAGATGAGAGATAAAGATATGTGAATGAACGATGTAGAGCTGCATTTCATCAACTGACTTCTCGAACATCAACCTTCAGGAAGTCAGTCCATTAAAGAATCATCTCCAAACGTCTATTTCGATTGAGAGGAGAGCATTATCTCCAAGACTCACTCGCCAACACGTAGACTATCAGAATACACCCTCAGCCGAAGTCGACCCTTCCCAATTTGTGAGACTTTATTTAGCCTCGGTAGCGAGCCACTGGTCTGCCTGGGCTATTTCCTACAAGCAATATGCTCTAACTTAATGCATCAGTTACGGTTTCATGCCGACACAGACATTTCTTCCACTGCCACACGAGTCGCGATCAATCATAACAGTGGACCCACTTAGTAGTTAAGTGAATCAAGATTTCTTATCTTTCCTCTGAAGAACTTTATATATAGACTGAAGATTTGAGTAAATAAATATGCTTTCAGGGCCTCTGTTTCCGCGATGCCGACACAGCACTTTCAGTGAAATGATTATGTTTATAACGGTGAGTGAGCGAATTTGGTTTATGTTTGCTTGGACCTGTATGCACGTATTATGGGAGAAGACTTAAATTATAAAGACCCTGTATAATTACCGCCTTGAAACCAAGAAGCGAGTGAGTGACTCGGGATGTACGCCGCTTTTAGCAATATGCCAGCAATTTCACTGCGGGGGAAATGGGTTTAACACATTTTGTACCCATGTTGGGAATCGAACCCAGGTCTTCGGCGTGCGGAGCGAACGCTTTAACCTCTAGGTTACCCCACCGCCTAGACACCAAGGACGACCGGTATGGCACTGCTAAAGTTGAAACCATAACCTGTTAGAGAACAAGGATTCGATGAAACCATCTGATAAATCTGACAGGCCTCAGGGATGCAGTTGAATAATTATGGATAGTTGGGCTGGGTTGGTCGTCTATGCAGCCATAGTGGACAACGAATACACACAGTCTGGTCTCAGCAGAAACTCGTTACTAATTGGTCGTCCAAAGCCGTTGTGATCACTCTATCGACATTGTAGTGATGGTGAGGTCTTGCGATTATTTGACTACCTGCAATGGCATGAAACAGTTACTTTTATTGATCACAATGGTTTATCAAATGTTTTGGGGCATGTATATGTAGTGTAATACTGGGCACGTGACTTTCAGGTCGAATACATGTGGTCATTTTAACAGACAGACCGTCACACAATAGGTAGAATATTGCCGTGTGCGGGTCTACACACCAAACAAACAAATGAAGATCTTGGCAGGCATGTAGAAGCCTTGTTTTCAAATAGGCACCTTTAGTCACCTCTTGTGAGAAGAATATTCTCCTATGTGCCGAGATCCACATACGAAACTCGTCTACTTAATTGGCAGCATTCTATTTAAACTGCTTGGGGATTCTCTTTGATGTAGGTAGAATATTGCCGTGTGCGGGTCTACACAACAAACAAACAAATGAAGATCTTGGCAGGCATGTAGAAGCCTTGTTTTCAAATAGGCACCTTTAGTCACCTCTTGTGAGAAGAATATTCTCCTATGTGCCGAGATCCACATACGAAACTCGTCTACTTAATTGGCAGCATTCTATTTAAACTGCTTGGGGATTCTCTTTGATGTAAGTCGAACGAATATTTTTCATGTCTGGAGCGAGTAGACTACGGTCTTGAGGTGTCTGTGGTCTCGCATTTTCTTTCACTGTGCATACTTCTTCTTATCGCTATGCTGTTCGTAATGGCATTTCCCAGAAATCCATGATCCAAACAATTCTCCCCGAATAGTGTTGGTAAACGAAATCGACTTTCCATGAAGACGTGATCAATGTCTACGATCATGTTGACTCAAACAGATGCTGAGTTTAGAAGTAAACAAAGTCAGGATATAAGGAGGGTATACGTGGTTCTGTTATGTGTGGTCGGTGTGTGTATGGAATGATTGACGGTGTTGTGATTATGTCTTCTGATCGTGTGATCAGATTACTGATAGGGTTCCGATTTTGCCGTCATCATGAACCTACTTGCAGGTTTCAATATGCATCGGAGACATGGGTTTTGGATTTTCCAACTACAATCTAACACACCACCTAGCATGTTATTGAGACCAACGAAGATCCTGGTTAGAACTGAACTTAAGCAAACCATGATTGTTAAGGTTACTAACGAGATAAGGGTCTCCTTTCACTAAAGTGCCTAAGTTACTTAAGTAACCTATTGCCGTGTTAAAGAATGGGAGTAAAGGTTAACCTTAGTAAAGTTTGCTTCGTGAAAGGAGTCCCTGGTGGTTAGGCTCGCTGACCTGGCTGACACGTCATCGTATCCCAATTGCGCAGATCGCTGCTCATGTTGATGATCACTGGATTGTGTGGTCCATACTCGATTATTTACAGTAATTGTTGTAATGGTAATGGGTGATAATAGATAAAATATGGATGGATAATAAAAATTATGATCTAACAGTAGAAAGATGGATTTGATGGTTCTGGGGTAGATGGAAAATGATGCAAGATGAGCGCGTATACAAATAAACATAGGATGAAAATGTTAAAGCTTGAAACTATGTCGATCTCTTAGTTGGTCTAATACTTTTGTTTAGTTACGTCCTACACAATAGTACTGGTTAGTCTGATGTAATACTTTACTTTAGTTAAGTCCCACATAAGAGTAGTGGTTAGTCTGATATAATACTTCAGTTTAGATAAGTCCCACATAATAGTACCGGTAAGTCTGATACAAGTATAATACTTTACTTTAGTTAAGTCCCACATAATACTACTGTTATTCTGATGTAATACTTCAGTTTAGTTAAGTCCCACTTAATACTACTGGTTAGTCTGGTATAATTCTTTAGTTAAGTCCTACATAATGCTTCTGCACCAGATATGCATGACAAAAATATGAAACTGTACATTGACAGACACTTTGAGCAACAATTCTCCATAACTTCGTCACCGACATACCTGTCAGGTAAATATCAAAGGAAACCATCTTGTAGTACCCACTGCTGCCTAGGGCCTTCGTCAATACAACACTTCAAAGCAATAACTGTACTTGTAGTGATGCCATCATAACAAATAGTCCGTTGCTACAGAAAATAGTTTCCGTGAGAAGTAACCAAAGCTTTGCTTACAAGAAAGAATGAGCTAAATAAACCATCAGGTCTGACCGCACACCGCCAGTTAACTCTCAGGCTGGTGGAAGGAAAAGGTTGTTTTAGAATGGAGATAACAAACAGATGGATTTCACTTGGAGGTTAATTTAGCCACATAATTAAATTATGCAGATTGATTACACAAAGCTAGTAGAATATAATGCCAGATTGCGTGTACTGCTTTCCTTCGGTAAATATTCATTAAGCAATTATCAAGCATTTCGGAGATAATAGCTGGTTCACCGGGATACTATTTCAACATTGCTTAAATGGTTACTGGGATTGTTGCATCAGTAATATTACTTACGTACCCATTAGGATACGACTTAACGGATAACGCACATTTGTGTTGTCGGTTGTGCTCTGATTGATGAACAATTGGTATGGATCGTAAGGGTGATAAAATCATTGTGGTCTTATATCATATGCTTATATCGGGCACAAACATTATGCTATATTTGAATACGTAGTTTTGACGTGATGATATTTTGTTCAGCATAAATTTGGTAAATTTGGAATAATTAACGAGCAGCTTGGAGCAGTAGCAGGAAAATATCATTCCTTAGGGTTACCCTGAAGAAGTGTGTGCGTGTGTGAGTACGTACGTGTATGTCTGCGTGCGTGCGTATGTAAGGATCGTGTAGCTGTAGCGTGTTTTGATGCGTAAACATTATGTCAAACAGGCGTTGCCACTAAGGTGACATAATCCCCCGGTTTAAATTATCAAATCAAATCTAAAAAGTAATGAAAATGGAGGTCGTAGGTTAAGTTGAAGTTACATATCAACAAAAACATGACCAGTTAACCTCTCGTGAAATCTTGCATTGTAGGTGTTCAAACACACAAATATTTTCAACTCAAACTTTGACCTTGACATGAATGTCTTAGTGTGTGAAATACACAAAAATAGTAATAATAGAAATTGCTTGTTGAAAAACATTTAAGGGAAGTCTTGAATGTCTGGAAGGAACATACAGTGAGCCATTCTTGAGGTATCTTGCTGACATGTAGTTTAATATGCTGAAGTCTTCAAAGTGTCACCGTGAGCTTGAAACTTGAAACTCACAACTGGACCTTGCACCTTCATTAGATGAAACTTGGTGTTGAATCTGAAGAACGGTTCTTGGGATATCTCGCTGACAAGGAAAAAACGTTAAAGTCTCTTTGTGACCGTAAAAAGAAGGTCAAAGTCACCAAAACTGAATGGGGCCTTTCTTTTACTGTGATAAAGCTACGCACCAAATACGAAAAGAATCTAGTTAACGGTTCTTAAGATATCCACGTTCGTACGTAGGTACTTACGGACGGGTGGAATTCAAATTCTGTATTATTATTGGATATTCATATAGCGCTATATATAATATTATAATAATATTATACCATACTGACCAGTATTTCGTTGTTCAAAACAACTTTAGCTAAGATCGACCTTAAACAATAAGGTTAGAGTTACGATCACCTTAAAAGATACGCCCGTTGCACAAAACTACCTTAGGGCAACCTTAACTCGGACTCCAACCTTAGCCGTAACCGTAACTAAGGCTGAACTCTTCAGCGCGGGAGTAATGACAGCGTCCCTAGTTACCAAGTGAATTCAGCGTGACCAGTTGACTCGATCTGTCTCTGTACGCTCTCTGCTTCATCTAACTTCTCTCAATCCGGTTATATAAAATAGAATCAACCTCCAAATTTTCTTCGCATCCTTAGAGATGCTACAGTTGGGTCGGACCAACCTTAGTTATCAACTTTAACTTAAGATTAACCTTAGTTAAGGTTGTTTCGTGCAACGGGAGGCTAACCTTAGTAAAGGTCTAAGGTTGCAATCGTAGGGATAAGGTTGACTTTAAGAGAGAAGATTGTTTTGACCAACAGAGCACAGGTTTAACCTGGCGTTAGATTTGCTTGGATCGGCTCATGATGTTGATTACTGGCTTCTTTGGTCCAGATAGGTTTATTTACCAACGGCAGCCATATAGTGGGCATACTGCGCCGTTTAACAACAAATAAATCAGCCATCTGTTTACAATCCATGTACCATTCGCCAGTCTACCATCTATCCATCTTGTGTCCAGAGTTATAACACAAACACACACAAAAACAAACATAAACACGTTTCTATTTTTGTTGTGTATATATCTCTGGTATTGGAGGAAGGTCACGCGTGCTGGCTACGTGACTAAGCTGAGAGTCACGAACGCTGGTATTGTGTCGATAAACCACAGATCACCATCAGGGTAAATCCACTGCAAAGTAGAACAAATGTTCATAAAGCCGTTATATTTGGCAGTATCTACTTTCACGTGTGTGATAATGCTCAAATTCGGTCCCATAAATATCCAACAGTGTAAAGAGCAAATGGCGTCAGTGAAATCAAAACTGAGGTTAAAATAACCTCGACACGTGTACATCATGTTCATATGAAAGAAATATTTTTGACCTAACACAACATGTTCAAGTCTTGGCCATACATAAGATTTTCCTGATTTCATAAGAATGTTTGTCAGCAACATGCCCCTGGGTTTCACCAAGTGGTAGTAGCATACACCTGCATTGCTTCGGACATTTCTCCCACATTCAACAGACATGCCGTCATTAGTTTACATAGTGTCGTTAAACAAAACCCAGTCAACGAAATTAGAAATGTGTCAAACGGAGAATGTCAGTGCAACTGAAAACCCAGTTGTAACTATTCCCGGGTGTGAATAGGGGAAGTAGCTGTTACCATTACATGAACAAATCGCAAAAAATCAGTTAAGACACCAGGTGTAAGAATGTCTTGCTCTACAATGCTACGCTATCACTTGCAAGAGTCGAGTAATGGTCTGTTTGTAACGCCTTGGGTCACATTTTGGAAAACAAATCTCACCATGAAGTCAAATGCAATGAACCAAGCAAGACGATAACATTCTAAAACTAGCAATAAGGTGCATTTGTTACATCGTTGCATTTAAAACTTACTTTCAATTTTATTCAATATAATTCACTTCAGGTGAGCAGTTTGAAAATATCGAGATTGTTCGCAATGAATATGTGTGGACCCGAGACGATTAGTCTCCAATCTACATCACACACATTCCCCCGTTGACACATACACGAACAACGTATCATGAAACATTCCAGTACACCCATTATCACTATCAGATTGTCCTGTTGACCCCACTGAAAAAGGAATTCCAACTTGACAATAGGCTAACACGAGTCCCGCGATGGAAAGGATTTAAAAATTAATGTAACCCACAATCCATCAACATAACCATCAGCCTCCATCCTCATGGAAAAGATTCAAAATGTCCAAGAAAAAATTTCATACACAATTTGGGAAGACAAATGAGGCAAATGTCGAAAGGAATAACAAACATAATGTGATTTACACCATGTACCAATATACGTTTAAGTCAAGTCGACGTATGTTATTAGATGTTAATTACAACACGTGATTGTAGCAGTAATAACTCCATGTTAACAACAATGCACCCCGTATACCTGTAACTGCGCATCAGTTACAGATGGCATGGAGAACAAAGAAGAAGTCACCTTCATCATCCATCGACTTTTTGTGATTTTGGGACGATTTCGAAAACACAGATTATCACTGATTGATACATTAATTAAATGAGAGACACGTCCATGTTAATCGGGTCAGAACTAGCATGATTACAAGGGGTGACTGGTCCTATTTCCTCCCGTAAAGCATTAGAGAAATCGATAAAAATTGGGTGGCTATCCCAGACAAAGAAATCGATGTGTTATTGGCTTAAAGCATGTACTGCTTATAAATGGCCGTTGAGTGTGCTGAATGATCGGGTTTACTGGCTATTAACACACATACATTTTTCTGGTTTGATGCCCGTCCTTTGCAGGGGAGCATTTCAAAGCGCAAATATCTATAACGTATTGCTTAATTATATTAATAGATGGTTCATGTTGGGTGTTACACTTGACAAATATTTTTGTCACCTCTGGGCAACTCATTGACATAATGGGCTGAATGTGATGACAGTGACCGCCGAACAAATATCTCTCGGGTGCAAAGTGTGACCTCTTGTCAGATATTGTCACGCTGTTAGTGCAAGTGTCATTTCTATAAGATAAATTGTCGTCGTTAGTGCACAGTATTACTAAGCATCAGGTGTAATGATGTCGGTTAAGGATTTGTTGGTCAGATATCGCCGTGTCGCTGGTGCAAATTGATATTGCATATAAGGCAATACGTGGTTGTGCGAAGCATGTCATTAGATATCGCCATCTTGCTTAAAGAGTGATCTCTGGTCCGATACCGTCATGTAGTTAGTTCAGTTAAACCCGGGGAGATCAGTTAACCCATGTTTGTCGTAAGTCAGACTTGATGACGTGGTTGACAGGTGTCATCGTATCCCAGTTGCGTAGATTAGCGTTCATACTGTTGATCTCTAGATTGTTTGGTCCACACCCAATTATTAAAAGACCGCCGCCATATGGTTGGACAATTGCCGCATGCGGTGTTATACAATAAACAAACAAGTAAATACGTGTAGAACAAAAAATGACCACTCATGTGAAGTAAGCATGACGACGTGTGAAATTCATTTGTGAAAGATATGTTCCGATCGTCGTTAGATGATCAGATGTAACTATGCAATTGTAAACTTATAAAGATATATCTAAGTTGTTAGTGCAAATGTCTATTTATATAGGATGTATTTACGCCTTGAAAGCAAGTGTCAGCGGATACAGGATATAACCACGTCTTGAGTGAAGGTGCCAATATAAATAGGCGACATCAAGTCTGGGGTGCAAGTATCAATGATTATGGCCTATATCTATGTATTAAGTGATAGTGTAAATGTGTCAATGTGTCAATGTATATGGAAGCCCAATTGTTATATAAAATCAGTTTGGGTTCCACCTGGACCCCAACCGCAAAAGGTCCACAAATTGATAAGTCATTGTGTCTCTGGTCCCAAAGTATAGATCCTGTGAATCATGGAGGTTGAATTGAGATCAGCGTTTAGTGCTGAGACGATTCTTCCCGGGAACTGTTAAGCAACAATAACAGCTATTCATAAAAAAACCCACGATATGCCATCTGTGGGTCTCCTCCAGACAGTACATCTGTGTGCAAGTTGGTCTAGGGAATCCGCACGTCCCTTAGTTTCACTGAAGAACAATATCATTTCTAGCTTGTGATCCCTTTGGACATTGACATCAAGAGTGTTGTGCATGGTTGAGAGCAAAATTACAGCTTTGGACTCTCTTTGACTCATTCGACATCATCCTGAAAGCTGGAAATACATGATTTCAGTTCTCGTGCTCGTTTCCGTAGAAGTAGGTACAAATGTTTTGTTTGCATGCTCAGTTCCATTGAGAAAACGTTGCTCCTTCTGAAGGTTCACGGCCAGATTCAGAGTAGCGGAATAGTTGTCCATAGTGATAGTTCTTCTAGAACGGGCATAAGGTTGTGACAGATCCATGACAACCTTTTATATAGACCAGCATGTTGTCTCCTTTCCAGTATAGCGGTAAGCCTACAATGGGTAGAACGTTTTGGCATGAACATTTCTAAATATTTTAAGACCATATTTCCTTTGGCTTTGATAGAATATATTGCTTGCAACTGCCTCTTCCCTGGAAGACACCAATTGGTAATCTATTTTTAGGAGAATAGAAGCGTTGAAGTCGAGTATTGATAGTCCCAAACATTTTAGGAATCGGAGCCAGTTTATCATGTATTTTAGGTTCTGAAACCGCTCTCTCTCTCGATTGGTGAAGGTAAATAGGATGTGTAGATCTACGTTTTAAGTGCAAATGTCAGTGTAAATAGGATATATGTACATCTTAAGTGCAAATAGCAATGTGAGTATGATATATCTACGTCTTAGGTGCAAGTATCAATGTGAGTATGATATATCTACGTCTTAGGTGCAAATAGCAATGTGAGTATGATATATCTACGTCTTAGGTGCAAGTATCAATGTGAGTATGATATATCTACGTCTTAGGTGCAAATAGCAATGTGAGTATGATATATCTACGTCTTAGGTGCAAGTATCAATGTGAGTATGATATATCTACGTCTTAGGTGCAAGTATCAATGTGAGTATGATATATCTACGTCTTAGGTGCAAATAGCAATGTGAGTATGATATATCTACGTCTTAGGTGCAAGTATCAATGTGAGTATGATATATCTACGTCCTAGGTGCAAGTATCAATGTGAGTATGATATATCTACGTCTTAGGTGCAAATAGCAATGTGAGTATGATATATCTACGTCTTAGGTGCAAGTATCAATGTGAGTATGATATATCTACGTCTTAGGTGCAAATAGCAATGTGAGTATGATATATCTACGTCGTAGGTGCAAATATCAATGTGAGTATGATATATCTACGTCTTAGGTGCAAATAGCAATGTGAGTATGATATATCTACGTCTTAGGTGCAAATAGCAATGTGAGTATGATATATCTACGTCTTAGGTGCAAATAGCAATGTGAGTATGATATATCTACGTCTTAGGTGCAAATAGCAATGTGAGTATGATATATCTACGTCTTAGGTGCAAATAGCAATGTGAGTATGATATATCTACGTCTTAGGTGCAAGTATCAATGTGAGTATGATGTATCTACGTCTTAAGTGCAAATAGCAATGTGAGTATGATATATCTACGTCTTAGGTGCAAGTATCAATGTGAGTATGATATATCTACGTCTTAGGTGCAAATAGCAATGTGAGTATGATATATCTACGTCTTAGGTGCAAGTATCAATGTGAGTATGATATATCTACGTCTTAAGTGCAAATAGCAATGTGAGTATGATATATCTACGTCTTAAGTGCAAGTATCAATGTGAGTATGATATATCTACGTCTTAAGTGCAAATAGCAATGTGAGTATGATATATCTACGTCTTAGGTGCAAGTATCAATGTGAGTATGATATATCTACGTCTTAAGTGCAAATAGCAATGTGAGTATGATATATCTACGTCTTAGGTGCAAGTATCAATGTGAGTATGATATATCTACGTCTTAAGTGCAAATAGCAATGTGAGTATGATATATCTACGTCTTAGGTGCAAGTATCAATGTGAGTATGATATATCTACGTCTTAGGTGCAAGTATCAATGTGAGTATGATATATCTACGTCTTAGGTGCAAATAGCAATGTGAGTATGATATATCTACGTCTTAGGTGCAAGTATCAATGTGAGTATGATATATCTACGTCTTAAGTGCAAATAGCAATGTGAGTATGATATATCTACGTCTTAGGTGCAAGTATCAATGTGAGTATGATATATCTACGTCTTAGGTGCAAGTATCAATGTGAGTATGATATATCTACGTCTTAGGTGCAAGTATCAATGTGAGTATGATATATCTACGTCTTAGGTGCAAGTATCAATGTGAGTATGATATATCTACGTCTTAGGTGCAAGTATCAATGTGAGTATGATATATCTACGTCTTAGGTGCAAATAGCAATGTGAGTATGATATATCTACGTCTTAGGTGCAAGTATCAATGTGAGTATGATATATCTACGTCTTAGGTGCAAATAGCAATGTGAGTATGATATATCTACGTCTTAGGTGCAAATAGCAATGTGAGTATGATATATCTACGTCTTAGGTGCAAGTATCAATGTGAGTATGATATATCCACGTCTTAGGTGCAAATAGCAATGTGAGTATGATATATCTACGTCTTAGGTGCAAATAGCAATGTGAGTATGATATATCTACGTCTTAGGTGCAAGTATCAATGTGAGTATGATATATCTACGTCTTAGGTGCAAGTATCAATGTGAGTATGATATATCCACGTCTTAGGTGCAAATAGCAATGTGAGTATGATATATCTACGTCTTAGGTGCAAATAGCAATGTGAGTATGATATATCTACGTCTTAGGTGCAAGTATCAATGTGAGTATGATATATCTACGTCTTAGGTGCAAGTATCAATGTGAGTATGATATATCCACGTCTTAGGTGCAAATAGCAATGTGAGTATGATATATCTACGTCTTAGGTGCAAATAGCAATGTGAGTATGATATATCTACGTCTTAGGTGCAAGTATCAATGTGAGTATGATATATCTACGTCTTAGGTGCAAATAGCAATGTGAGTATGATATATCTACGTCTTAGGTGCAAGTATCAATGTGAGTATGATATATCTACGTCTTAGGTGCAAATAGCAATGTGAGTATGATATATCTACGTCTTAGGTGCAAGTATCAATGTGAGTATGATATATCTACGTCTTAGGTGCAAATAGCAATGTGAGTATGATATATCTACGTCTTAGGTGCAAGTATCAATGTGAGTATGATATATCTACGTCTTAGGTGCAAGTATCAATGTGAGTATGATATATCTACGTCTTAGGTGCAAATAGCAATGTGAGTATGATATATCTACGTCTTAGGTGCAAGTATCAATGTGAGTATGATATATCTACGTCTTAGGTGCAAGTATCAATGTGAGTATGATATATCTACGTCTTAGGTGCAAATAGCAATGTGAGTATGATATATCTACGTCTTAGGTGCAAATAGCAATGTGAGTATGATATATCTACGTCTTAGGTGCAAGTATCAATGTGAGTATGATATATCTACGTCTTAGGTGCAAGTATCAATGTGAGTATGATATATCTACGTCTTAGGTGCAAATAGCAATGTGAGTATGATATATCTACGTCTTAGGTGCAAATAGCAATGTGAGTATGATATATCTACGTCTTAGGTGCAAATAGCAATGTGAGTATGATATATCTACGTCTTAGGTGCAAGTATCAATGTTAGTATGATATATCCACGTCTTAGGTGCAAATAGCAATGTGAGTATGATATATCTACGTCTTAGGTGCAAATAGCAATGTGAGTATGATATATCTACGTCTTAGGTGCAAGTATCAATGTGAGTATGATATATCTACGTCTTAGGTGCAAATAGCAATGTGAGTATGATATATCTACGTCTTAGGTGCAAGTATCAATGTGAGTATGATATATCTACGTCTTAGGTGCAAATAGCAATGTGAGTATGATATATCTACGTCTTAGGTGCAAGTATCAATGTGAGTATGATATATCTACGTCTTAGGTGCAAGTATCAATGTGAGTATGATATATCTACGTCTTAGGTGCAAGTATCAATGTGAGTATGATATATCTACGTCTTAGGTGCAAGTATCAATGTGAGTATGATATATCTACGTCTTAAGTGCAAATAGCAATGTGAGTATGATATATCTACGTCTTAGGTGCAAGTATCAATGTGAGTATGATATATCTACGTCTTAGGTGCAAATAGCAATGTGAGTATGATATATCTACGTCTTAGGTGCAAGTATCAATGTGAGTATGATATATCTACGTCTTAGGTGCAAGTATCAATGTGAGTATGATATATCTACGTCTTAGGTGCAAGTATCAATGTGAGTATGATATATCTACGTCTTAGGTGCAAGTGTCAATGTGAGTATGATATATCTACGTCTTAGGTGCAAGTATCAATGTGAGTATGATATATCTACGTCTTAGGTGCAAATAGCAATGTGAGTATGATATATCTACGTCTTAGGTGCAAGTATCAATGTGAGTATGATATATCTACGTCTTAGGTGCAAATAGCAATGTGAGTATGATATATCTACGTCTTAGGTGCAAATAGCAATGTGAGTATGATATATCTACGTCTTAGGTGCAAATAGCAATGTGAGTATGATATATCTACGTCTTAGGTGCAAATAGCAATGTGAGTATGATATATCTACGTCTTAGGTGCAAGTATCAATGTGAGTATGATATATCTACGTCTTAGGTGCAAATAGCAATGTGAGTATGATATATCTACGTCTTAGGTGCAAATATCAATGTGAGTATGATATATCTACGTCTTAGGTGCAAATAGCAATGTGAGTATGATATATCTACGTCTTAGGTGCAAGTATCAATGTGAGTATGATATATCTACGTCTTAGGTGCAAATAGCAATGTGAGTATGATATATCTACGTCTTAGGTGCAAATAGCAATGTGAGTATGATATATCTACGTCTTAGGTGCAAATAGCAATGTGAGTATGATATATCTACGTCTTAGGTGCAAGTATCAATGTGAGTATGATATATCTACGTCTTAGGTGCAAATAGCAATGTGAGTATGATATATCTACGTCTTAGGTGCAAATAGCAATGTGAGTATGATATATCTACGTCTTAGGTGCAAGTATCAATGTGAGTATGATATATCTACGTCTTAGGTGCAAGTATCAATGTGAGTATGATATATCTACGTCTTAGGTGCAAGTGTCAATGTGAGTATGATATATCTACGTCTTAGGTGCAAGTATCAATGTGAGTATGATATATCTACGTCTTAGGTGCAAATAGCAATGTGAGTATGATATATCTACGTCTTAGGTGCAAGTATCAATGTGAGTATGATATATCTACGTCTTAGGTGCAAATAGCAATGTGAGTATGATATATCTACGTCTTAGGTGCAAATAGCAATGTGAGTATGATATATCTACGTCTTAGGTGCAAATAGCAATGTGAGTATGATATATCTACGTCTTAGGTGCAAATAGCAATGTGAGTATGATATATCTACGTCTTAGGTGCAAGTATCAATGTGAGTATGATATATCTACGTCTTAGGTGCAAATAGCAATGTGAGTATGATATATCTACGTCTTAGGTGCAAATATCAATGTGAGTATGATATATCTACGTCTTAGGTGCAAATAGCAATGTGAGTATGATATATCTACGTCTTAGGTGCAAGTATCAATGTGAGTATGATATATCTACGTCTTAGGTGCAAATAGCAATGTGAGTATGATATATCTACGTCTTAGGTGCAAATATCAATGTGAGTATGATATATCTACGTCTTAGGTGCAAATAGCAATGTGAGTATGATATATCTACGTCTTAGGTGCAAGTATCAATGTGAGTATGATATATCTACGTCTTAGGTGCAAATAGCAATGTGAGTATGATATATCTACGTCTTAGGTGCAAATAGCAATGTGAGTATGATATATCTACGTCTTAGGTGCAAGTATCAATGTGAGTATGATATATCTACGTCTTAGGTGCAAATAGCAATGTGAGTATGATATATCTACGTCTTAGGTGCAAATAGCAATGTGAGTATGATATATCTACGTCTTAGGTGCAAATAGCAATGTGAGTATGATATATCTACGTCTTAGGTGCAAGTATCAATGTGAGTATGATATATCTACGTCTTAGGTGCAAATAGCAATGTGAGTATGATATATCTACGTCTTAGGTGCAAATATCAATGTGAGTATGATATATCTACGTCTTAGGTGCAAGTATCAATGTAAATTTATCTACTCCTATAAAAGGCGAGTGAAACCATCGAGTGCAAACCTTGGTGCAAACCATGACTCCATGGTCAGGCATCGCTATACGGTTAGCGCAAATGTTATTTTATTTGAATGTTGTCATCATCTGTTATTAACTTAGTAGCTTTCCCAAGTTTCCGATCTGCTTGTCTGGGCACCCATGAAGGTACCAACTGTATCTCTTACCAACAACGTACAAAAATGTAGGAGTGGACAATCCTACAGGAATAGAGGATTTTCTACATCTGTTCAACCAACGACCATAACGTCTGTGGACGTGTTCCTCCTTAAATCTAACGATATTGTCAATAAATCCTTATCAAATACCTCCTTCACCCCCGTACAACGCCGACGTCATCTGATTTCGTTGTCATATTCCAATAAAAGGCTCGCCAGCAAACACATGAGAAGGTCCTATTTTCCAAGCGATTAGTCACCTGTCGTACCAAATCATCACAACCCACTAAAGGTCAAACCATCGAAATCCTGCACAAACAATTGATTATGGTTCGAGTAAATAGCCATGCACTGTTGGATGCTTTCCTTTCAGTCCAATCAGTGAATCGTTACTGGATATCGGATGTTAGGGGTGGTTAATGCGCCAAGTCTATTAAAAGCTGGGTAACTACATTATTAAATAAAGCATGAGAAATGCCATTCTGGGTGTATTGTCTATTAATACACTGCGTATAGAACTCTCAATTGGTCAACGCTATTATATATGTGGTCCAGGGCTTGTAGTGTTACAGGACTGTTAGCATAGCTTTCCTGAATGGTATTTACAAGTATGGGATTATTATCTCGACACACTGACTTTGATCCACCATATGAAAACCTCTATCTGTAATCTTGTCCATACTTCAAGTTAATTATTTAATATTTTAGAGTGCCTGAGAATCGATAGGTGGGTTTGGATTATTATATTCTTCGAGTACGCCTTCACATACAATATGGTTCTTTTGTCTTACCTAAGACAACTAATTTCAATAAAATACTTAAAAGGCTTCTTTTTGATTCATTTCCTTACTTTTTGTCTATTTGCCTGTCATTTAATGCAAATCATCTTCAGCGTTAAGCTTACAACTCAGATTCTTAGGAACTGTCGGTAAGACATAAACGGTATTTAATGGTGGCAGCAGATTTGCTGGTTATCTAAGTGGATAAGCTGAAGTTTGAACAAATGATGTAAAATGCGTAAATAAATATCCGTAACGCGAGGAACCGAAGTGACCATATTTCCAATAACCCGAGGTTCAATCGTCTTCGGTGATGTATTGAATTGAAGGAACGGGCTTCGTTAGCATAACCGAAGCAGAAATAGTATACTGGTCCAATCCGACCAGTCATTGTTCCATCTACATAGCGCCGAGCACCAGGCAAGATAACAACAAATACCATTAATATGCACAAATCTCATTGTAGGAAAGGCGCCTGGGATCTAATCTACGACCTCGTGCTCTCTGGCAAATGCTCTATCCACTAAACCAAGAGGACTGTGAATACATTCATCGATAGTTCCCTTAAAAAGAGTAACAAGACCGTATCAGTCTTGGTTTGAACTATGTAACTCCAAAGGTCGGAGAGTACGATGGTGATGGTTTTATATTATTGGCGATTGTAGACTGATCCCAGTTTCAAGTCAGGTCAGGTGTAAGTTGGACGAAACATACGTGAAACATCATATAGTTCTGAGGAGACTGATGTTTATTCCAAGAAAGTACCTTAATCAAATACGCATGATCCTCGGCAAAAGACATGTTGTCCATGGCAGAGAATGGTTTCGATTAGAACTTGCTTGAAAAAGCCAAGAAATAAGTTTGATAAAACACTTAGTTGTTGGAAAGGATGGTGATAATGTTTAATAAAGCCTCTGGAGATCGAGGTTGTACTTGCCAGTGCCATCGCCACTACCTGTGTCATTCTATCTCAGATATTGCACTCAACAATACTCCAGCTAAATGGCGGTAGTCTGTACATATTCAAGTGTGCGTCAGCTAAACCCAGTGATCAACAGCATGAGCATCGATCTACGCAATAGGGATATGATGGCATGTGTCAACCATGTCAACGAGCCTGACCCCACGATCTCGTCAGTCGCTTCTTACGACAAGCATGGGTTGCTGAAGATCAATTCTAACACCGATCTTCGCGGGTGGTTATGTTATTTTCATTAATTGCTTATATTAGTGAAGACCATATGGTAAAGCAGCACGTCACCACCGTGAGTTTAGTTTTACGCCATACTCAGCAATATTCCAGCTACATGGCGACGGTCTGTAAATGATCGAGTCTGGACCAGACAATCCAGTCATCAACAGCATGAACATCGTTCTACGCAACGTTGATGAAGATCATTTCTAACCCGTACCTTCAAGGGTTATTCGGAGTTGTTTATCAGTTCATACAACAGATTATCAATATGAAGAGCCACAAGAGCCACAGCTCACGGACACATATTGTTTAAATTTTTAAGTGAGTGAGTAAGTAAGTGAGTATGATTTTACGCCGCTTTTAGCAATAGTCCAGCAAAATCCCAACGGGGGATACCAGAAATGGCCTTCACAAATCGTACCCATGTGGGAAATCGAACCCGGGTCTTCAGCATGAAGATCAAACACTTTACCCATTAGGCTAGCCACGCAAACAATGAATAATTTACCAACAAATCACCGTGCAACGTGTGTATTCATACCCCATGCGGTCATGAAGTAAATTGTCTACAGTAAAAGCATTGAGTAAGAGGTCCCATGATCATCTACATATAAGCTTACACCTTCATAAAGGTTATTCAAGATCACATTGTGGTTATGTTAAATGTGTATATGATCATTGTGGGACTGTCCCAACCATACCAACTGAGCACACATACTTAAGGACTTATTGCTGACATTTCAAGTCATTGTAATGAATGCAACAAAAAGCCATGATGGCTGCAAATGTCGCTATAACAACTACTGTTAACCAGGATAAGTCGTCCTAAGCTGTGCACTGCCATGTCTTCCCACCACAGAAATCATTACATCGAGGGATCCTAGAAACGTTCTCTTCCCCGAAGTTACCAAGTTCACGAAGACTTGAGGTCAGATTTGCCAATTACGTCCCGCCTACACCTAGTAAGGAAAGGCAAGCGATCTGATGAGTGGCAATAACGGGTGATGACCTCATCCATCATGGCTGGAGGAGTGGAGTAGCACTTTGCTGCATGGTTTGAACACCATCTTCGCTAAGACCTTGTAAGATTAATATGGAAGGGTCTTCGTCAAAGAGCAGGTTGGGCACGTATCACACGTGCGAGTTATGCATCTTTATTCCTATTTCAGCTTTAAAACACGTTTTGATTTAAACGATCGCACCATACTGCCGCTTGTTCGTAACTGAACCCCATTCAACGATACTAGTAAACCACGTTAATGTTCGGGCAGTCGATTACAGACTGTAACTTATATTTCGGGGAGGCTTTTGCTTCACAGGATCGATGTTTATTATATATCATTATGAAATGACAATTTCTCTCGTGGTTCATTCACTGTATACTGTTGCTGAATGGATGGCCTGTAGGTAAATGAGCCCATAAAGAACTGGTTGTCATAAGTGGTGACAAACGGGAGTCGAACCGGTCTTCGGAGTGACGTGCGAACGCTTTAACCATAAGGCTAACCCACAGACTCAACTGTTCATGAACATGAATTGAGCAATGGACTAGCATGATGCTTTACGAAAACACGAGGCAGAGGGCAGATTCAGCCTCACCCATGGTACCTCAATCACTTTACATTACCCATCCTCTAGCGGCTCTCCCTCAGACACTCGCCATACTTCTTCGGGGATGTATTAGGCAAAGGAGGCATGGACCAACTCCTTTATGTCATCATCAGTTGCACTATATGGCCTTGAACTGCTTCCTGGTAGTCAATTTTGCATTTGATTGCTTTTCGTGCCGTCTTAACATCTCCATGAGTTATGCCTCGGTGCCACAAAATATTGCATCTGTTCCTAAATCTGGCAAAGTGATCAATATTTCAACTTTAACAGGACAGTAAGTCAGTGATAGACACAACACAGTAACAAATTTGGGTTGTCCAAACTTGACGTTGCAGTGTTCGATGACATGTGATGGCTACGTCACTGAGGCTGGCTACCCGGTCTACTGTATTAGATTCTTAAACAATACTGGTTCCCAGTTCTTCACACTGCAAGGTGATTGTCGGTTGTCTGCTCTGTTGCACAGGCCATCCGACTATGCCCACCTGATAGCTGTTTTCTAACACTTAAAACAATTTTATCCTCTGTTTAACATTTATGACAACTGCACGACGGCTCTTATTCTGTTTTCTGCTCTTACTTATCCTATTTATGACAACTGTAATACACCTCTTCTCCTGTTTTCCAAATTTGGGACAATGCACCTTTATCTGTTTTCATTATTTATGGCAAGTGCATATCGACTCTTATCCTGTCATTATTTATGACAATAGCATTGCACCTTTTATTCTGTTTTCAGTATTTTATAACAACGGCTCTTATAATGTTTACAATGTTTATGACAACATCATTGCACCTCATATCCTGTTTTGAACATTTATGACAAAATGCACGACGACTTTTGTCCCGTTGTCAACATTTATGACAAAATGCACGACGGCTCTAATCCTGTTTTCAACATTTATTACAAAATGCACGACGGCTCTAATCCTGTTTACCAAATTTATAAAAACTGCATGACAGTTCTAATCATGTTTTAAAGAGGTTGTATCCATATGGTGAATCGAACCGGAGTCTTCGGCGTGAAGATAAAATGCTTTAACCACAAGCCTCCCAACGGCTAATGAACCCAAGCTTGCGGACTGTGGAACCTTCAACCCTCACCTCCCCCGCGACTACAAAATCACGGCAAGCAGTCTAACAGAAGGTTTCAATACCCCAAATTACCACGATCGAAGATCACATCGGAAATCAAACGATCTGTGGATGGCTCGTCAAAATGTCCGCTACGCGTTACACGCCTATAATCTGCCGGTATTAACAGTAAGTGCGCTACATAAATAGATGTTATATTCCCGTCTCCTAGTGATAACATCAAAGGATGACACCTGTGCTGACTCCCTCGACTCCCCCTCTCTCTACATCTCAAAGCATCATCATCCTCCCCTATACAGGCCGCTGACGCTGAGATGGGAGATAATGGCTGACGGTTAACGGTAAACGTCAAGAGGCCATGTCTGACGCGTCCAGGGTGTTAAAGGTGCAACGTCATTGTATTCTGGTATCCATGGCCGTGTTTGCATGCTGCATCGGTGGATAGGGGGTGAAAGTTGTTTGAAGCGACTGTTCTGATGATGTGATATCGCTAAGTGATATACATGAGCTAAGCTTGAGATAAAGAGATTAGGTGCATGCTTTTCCCCAAAGCGGATCATATGATTTCAACATATGTGCAATATCACAATGCTTTACACGTGAATAGGCACGCGTAAGAGGAATTAAAGGAATTCTTCTAAAAATAGATCCCTTAATGTACTTCTGTAACATTTACTAAAACTTCTAATCTAATATGAGTAGATGGTAGACCAGAGAATGTATTTATTATTCATGTTTCTACTCCGTTAAAACATTGACATTCTTTTAACGTTTATCTAACGTATTTTCTGTAGGATTCATAAAAGGACGAATCATAGAGTTTAACCTCAAACCAGCGGCTCCTGTCATTTTCAAAGGCTACAAACCTATACAAGCATATGTATATGTTATTTTAAGCATGTTTCAAAAGTCCCAAATAAATTACTCTTAAGTTCAGGACGCCTATAATGTCATGGACTCGACAATAACTTTAGTGAGCGTATCGCACATCCTTTGTGTGGTTCTATACACATATTGTTGGCAATCCACCCTGCGCTACATTTCGTGCAGAAAAATTGTGTTGTGCCTTCCAAAGCAAGCTCACAATCTTTATGTTCTGTATTGAAGCTTGCGGAATGTTGATTTGTGCTACGGAAATCACGTTGATAAGAGTGATTTAATCCACTATGCGTTGTATTGAAATTTAGGTAACGTTTGTGTTGTCCCCACTGTATTATGTAGTGAGTAATGTCCGAGTAACCCCCTATTTCTGAAAAATACTAATTATTAAGGAATGGAGAGTTCACATAGGTCCATTCCTGAAAAATAATGGAGCGAGCAGAAAATAAAATGACGTCACAAATTTATGGAAGTATTAATTAACAATCTATCAACATTGAACCTTGCATGGTATCTCTGCTTTCCCATCTAAATCAAGCTGACGATGCATAATATGCTGCATTTAAGTTTGCACTACTTCAAGTATATGTTGTGTAAAAGCTTATACAACGTATGTGCTGTACCGTGTAAATCAGTTAGACAATCTAGGATATGTTTAATAATAGCTTATACAAGCTAAGTGTTGTACCATCTTAATCATGGAGACAATCTGGTATATGTTGTGTAATAGCTTATACATCGTGTGTGTTGTACCATCTGAATCATGTAGACAATCTGGTATATGTTGTGCAATAGCTTATACAATGTGTGTGTTGTGCCATCTGAATCATGGATACAATCTGGTATATGTTGTGTAATAGCTTATACATCGTGTATGTTGTGCCATCTGAATCATGGAGACAATCTGGTATATGTTGTGTAATAGCTTATACATCGTGTATGTTGTGCCATCTTAATCATGGATACAATCTGGTATATGTTGTGTAATAGCTTATACAAGGTGTGTGTTGTGCCATCTGAATCATGTTGACAATCTAGTAAATGTTGTGTAATAGCTTATACATCGTGTGTGTTGTGCCATCTGAATCATGGAGACAATCTGGTATATGTTGTGTAATAGCTTATACAAGGTGTGTGTTGTGCCATCTTAATCATGTTGACAATCTAGTAAATGTTGTGTAATAGCTTATACATCGTGTATGTTGTGCCATCTGAATCATGGATACAATCTGGTATATGTTGTGTAATAGCTTATACAAGGTGTGTGTTGTGCCATCTGAATCATGTTGACAATCTAGTAAATGTTGTGTAATAGCTTATACATCGTGTGTGTTGTGCCATCTGAATCATGGAGACAATCTGGTATATGTTGTGTAATAGCTTATACAAGGTGTGTGTTGTGCCATCTTAATCATGGAGACAATCTGGTATATGTTGTGCAATAGCTTATACAAGGTGTGTGTTGTGCCATCTGAATCATGGATACAATCTGGTATATGTTGTGTAATAGCTTATACATCGTGTATGTTGTGCCATCTTAATCATGGATACAATCTGGTATATGTTGTGTAATAGCTTATACATCGTGTATGTAGTGCCATCTTAATCATGGATACAATCTGGTATATGTTGTGCAATAGCTTATACAAGGTGTGTGTTGTGCCATCTGAATCATGTTGACAATCTAGTAAATGTTGTGTAATAGCTTATACATCGTGTGTGTTGTGCCATCTGAATCATGGAGACAATCTGGTATATGTTGTGTAATAGCTTATACAAGGTGTGTGTTGTGCCATCTGAATCATGGAGACAATCTGGTATATGTTGTGTAATAGCTTATACAAGGTGTGTGTTGTGCCATCTGAATCATGGAGACAATCTGGTATATGTTGTGCAATAGCTTATACAAGGTGTGTGTTGTGCCATCTTAATCATGGAGACAATCTAGTATATGTTGTAAAATATAACATTTTTGATTAAATGTCATTTTTTATACTTACCTGGTAGAAAGCCAACAATGCCCACGTGAGTGGCGCTTACTCAATTTCTCTCATAACACAGTCTACAAAAAGTAGAGATGCGAGGTCAACATACGGGCGGTAGGTCACCCAGGTCACGAGATGACCTGGACACGTCATTCCCTTACCCAGCGAGGCAGACAACAAAACCCTCAGGAGGGGAGGCTGGGCGGGAACTCCCGACTGTTGGCTTTCTACCAGGTAAGTATAAAAAATGACATTTAATAAAAAATGTTATATTTTTTACATACTTATCATGTAAGAAAGCCAACAATGCCCAGAATGGCACAGAGGCGGAGGGCTGAGAGCGTGGACGCGAGACCTCGCCCGTGCGTCTTTACGTAAAGAGGAACCAAGAAACCCTGAGGAGAGCGATCCACCGGCATCCGCCTCCGCACTAGAGGGCGGGTAGGACACCAACCGCTGTCCGGACATCTCCGATAAGGAGGAGGGATCGGCCGACAACCCCGGAAGGGAAACCCAACACGAGAAAAGACAACTCAACACTGAAGGAGTGGAGAGAAGCAACAGAAAAGTTTATTTGAGGCAAAAAGGGTGTGTAGCTGAGGTCCCCAGCTTGGCACCATACGAGAGGCGGGGGAGTGTAGGCCGCCTAAAGAGGAGCAGCCCCGCGCCGAATTAAAGGGTAAGGACCCCCCGTTCTTTGCTGGGCAAAGACCTGGGGTTCTAGCCTTGAAATGCCCGCCAGATCCTCGTTGGAGAGGGTTCGTAAATAGTGGTTGGCGAACACCAAGCCAGACTTCCAGAAGCAGCCCGCCATGATGTCCGCCACCGCAATGTTGCGGTGATAAGCCATGGTGGCCGAGACGGCCCTGATCTCGTGTGGGTTGGTTCGAGTCGGAAGAGGTCTGTCCTGGCCTTTGTAGGCCTCTATGATGGCCGACCGAAGGTATACCCCAAGAGCTCTCCGATCAATCTCCCTTTTGCTCCTCTGGGAGTGAGGGAGGAAGAGCCTCCGCCGCCCCCGCCTAAGGGAGCGGGTACGGTCGGTATACACTCGGAGAGCCCTGACAGGGCAGAGAGAGAGTGCTCCCTCCTCCGTCGGGTCTACCAACGGCCCTAAGGAAGGGATGTGGAAGGTACGTCCCAGTTCGTCTGCCTGTTGGTTCTTGCAAACGAAGTCGGGGGCGAGGCCCAAGGACGCAGATCCTCCATCCGTGGCCTCAAATCTCAGGAGATCCGCCCGAAGAGCGTGAAGCTCCGATATTCGGGCCGCCGAGGCCATGGCCACTAGAAAGGTGGTCTTCACCGTGACGCGGAGGAGGGGAACCTCTTCCAGAGGCTCATAAAAATCTGACTTGAGGTGGTCAAGGACCACTGCCAGATCCCACTCAGGAGCCCTCGGCTTGCGCCGACCCTCCGCCTGTCGGAAAGACTTGATGAGCTCCCTCAGTACAGAAATGTCCAGTCCCGGCGACCTCTTCCTTATAACGGACATGATGGCCGCCAGATTGGTGTTAATGGAAGAGGCCTTGAGCCCTCGAACGTTGCGCAAGTGAACCAGATAATCAGCTATCTGGGGAAGAGTGGCAGAACCGGCCTCCACGCCGTTGTCTTCACAGAAGGAGGAAAAGGAACCCCACTGGAAGTCGTAGAGCTTCTGCGTGGTTTTCCTCTGTGAGGAAGCCAAGGCCGAGGCTACTCGCTTGGAGTATCCACTGTTCCTGAGCCCCCTTTGAATACAAGCCAAACGTGCAGATCGAATACCTGAGGGTTTTCGTGAACACGGCCGCTTGGCTTGCTTATGAGAAGGTCCCTCCGGTGAGGGATCTGAACGGGATCCTGCAGACAGAGTCTGCGAAGGGGAACGAACCAGGGCCGGGCAGGCCACATGGGAGCCACCAGAAGCAGTCTGATGGACTTGGTGGTCTGAAGCTTGGCCACTACCTGTGCTAGAACCGCTGGGGGAGGGAAGGCATAGGCGTCCATCCCTTCCCACTCTAACGACAGTGCATCGACGGCCCAGGCCGCTGGGTCCGGCACGGGGGATACATAGATCGGGAGCTGGCAGTTCAGCCTGGTGGCAAACAGATCCAACATGGGCCTGCCGAACTGGAGACAGAGGGACTGAAACGTCCGCGGGTTCAGTTGCCACTCTGTCGAAGGAGGCGCATCCGGCCGGGAGAGAACATCTGCCAGGACGTTCTTGGCTCCTGGAATGTGAACTGCACGGATGCTCAGGCAGAGCCTGTCTACCAGTTCGAACAGGCGGAGGGTCAGGTCTAGGAGAGGAGTGGCTCTGGTGGAGCCTTGACAGTTGATCGTCCAGGCTGCGACTGAGCTGTCCGTGTGGACCAGTAAGGTCTGGTGCCTGAGGGGAACGGACCAATGGAGGATTGCAAGTCGTACGGCGTCCAACTCCAGCACATTGATGTGCCGGTCCTGCTGGGCTGCCGACCAGGTACCTGCCGTCTGGTCCGACCCCAAGTGAGCGCCCCATCCTTGGGTGGAGGCGTCCACGAAAAGGTGACTGGTCGGGAGAGGTGTCCTTAGGGGAACTCCTTTGAGGACGTTGTCGTCCACTTGCCACCAGGTGAGGAAGTGTCTGAGGTGAGGTGGGAGACTTATTGGGTGAAGACAGTGGGTCTCCCTGACGTGCTCGTTGAGGAACACCTGAAGAGGTCGGAGCATCAGCCTCCCCCTTATGGTTAGGTCCTGGGCTGACGTCAGGAGGCCCAATATCCGCTGCCACTGCCTGAGGGACAGGGGCTCTGATAGTGCCCGAGTCATCAGGGGCGCTAGCCTGGTTATCCGCTCCTTGGGTACAAAAGCCTTGAAGGCTACTGTATCCAGTATGGCACCTAGGTATTGGAGAGAGGTGGTTGGTACCAGGTCCGACTTCTCCAGGTTCACTAGCCACCCTAGGCGTCGAAGGAGGTGGATGACGAGGTCCCGTTGCGCCTCGAGAATGGAGGGCGAAGGGTTGTGAGCGAACCCATCGTCCAGGTACATAAGGAATTGGACCTGGAGTTCGTGGAGGAACTGGACGATGGGTTGGGTCACACGAGTGAACAGCCATGGGGCAGAGGAAATCCCGAACGGGAGGACATTCCACTGAAAGTGCCTGCCCCCCAGGACGAAACGGAGGTACCTGCAATCCGCCAAGTGAATGGGGATGTGCAGGTACGCATCCTGGAGGTCGAGGGACACCATGTAGTCCGAGGGCTCCAGTAACCGCATGACTGATGGAACAGTCAAGAGTCGAAAATATGGCGGCTGTTCGAGGTAGGAGGAGTTGAACTCCTTCAAGTCGTGAATCAGCCGCCATTTCCCCGAGTTGCGTTTGGGCCTGACAAAAACGGGGGAATAGAACCCGGGAGTCAGATCCTGGAGGGGGATTTCCTGAACTGCCCCCTTGGAGACTAGAGACTCCACTTGCTCTAAGGTGAGTTGGAACCTGACCGAGTCCATCGGACGTTCCACCGGAGAGCAGGTTAGAGGGGGCGGAGAGGAGATCGGGATGCGGAAGCCACGCTCCAGGATCCGACACACGAATGGGTCTAGTCCTAGCTGACGCCAGTTTGGGACAAAGAGGCTCAAGCGGCCGCCAACGGGTCCGTCGAATGGAGGAATGATAGGTGGCGGAAGGATTGGCGGGCACCAAGAGTCACTTCTTCTTTGACGTCCACTTGCCCTTGTTCCGCTTCCGCAGAGTGCCCTTGCTGGGGGTTTGGAATCCCTGGTTAGCCTGGCTGGGCTGGTTGGACTGGTTCGTGGGTCCTCGGCCACGACCTCCGAACCGAAAGTCCACCTTCCCTGTCCGCTTCCTAGGAGTGGATTGGTCTGCTGGAGGACCTCCCTGACGCTTGCGGGGGGTGGAGCCTGCTGAGGGTCCGCCACCCGTCATGATCCGATTGGTTAGGTCCTGCTGCTGGATCTCATGGCGAGTGCGGAGAGCTTCTGGGATTTCCCCCGCGAACAAGGTGTCTGCCGACACTGAGGCGTGACGGAGGGAGTCCCTAATCTCCGGAGGGAGATTAGTGCGCCCCAGGAAGCCTTCCCGTCTGAGGTTGGTAATGGCAGCTGAAATCCTAGCAGCCGACAGGGTGACTTGTGCCACTCCGCCAGCTACCGCTCCAAATGCCCTATACAGAGGTTCCTCACCCTGTTCCATCCCTGCCTCCTTGGCGAAAGTGGCCATAGCTTGGCAGGCGTGAGCAACATAGTTGCTCAGCCCCACAATGGATCTGGCCTCCTTGTCCAAATGGATAAGGTGATTGTCCGACACCTTGTGGGGTACCCCAGCAGAAGCAACACGAGAGATATCGGGATCCAAGGAGGGAGGATCTAAAGGAATGGGCGAGTTCGCCACTGGAAGCCTGATCCTCTGTTTGTCTGAGAGGAGGAGCTGAGGGGTAAGGCGACCTGGTCCGGCGGTGGCAACAGCCTCCTTCAGTTCCTTAGCGGCTGCTTCAAGGAAGCGGTGCGGAGGGAGGACTTTCCGAGGGGAGAGAACACAGTCTTCAGGGCAGAAAGACTCGCCTCTCGCCCTAGAAGCGGCAGAAGGTTGATCGTCCACCTCCGCCAACACCACACCGGTGTATTCCGCAATTGCCTCCAGTCTAGACGCAGAGTCAGAGACTGGAGGGTTAGGCTCTGGAAGGACAGGGTCGCTGTCATCCCCCACCTCCTCCGGGAGGATAGGAATAAGTGGAGGGTCTCTTGTGTTAATGAACTCCCTAGAGGGGGAGGACCTGGGAGAAGGAGAGCGCCTCGGGGAGTGAACAGGCGTCCGCCTCCGGAGGCGGAGCGGAGAGGAGGGTTCCGCGGAACGTGCCGATGTGGGCGGACCAAGGCGTTGATCAAGGATGGACTCCACTAACCCTTTAACGGAAAGGAGAAGCCTCTCTGAGCGAACCTGCTCCCTGTCACGAGACTTCTTCGCTTTTTTCTCCTTCCTTCTCTTCTTCTCCTTCCTCCCCTCCGGTGATACGGCTACGTCCTCCCTCAGGAGGGGCCGAGAGGGAGAGACGGAACGGGAGCGAGTAGCGCTCCCCTCTGGCATAGTCCTGATGGGGTCCGACTCCATTCCTGACTGAGAGTCGAACTCCTCCGCCTCCTCGTGAATAACTAACTCCTCTGATGCGGAGGGAGAAGGAGGGCGGATGGGAGAGCGAGGCACCGATCGTCTAGATGACGCCGAAGACACTGGCGAACCTGCGGAAGGCGCTGCCTTCTTCCGATGAGACTCCCTCTCGCTCTTCCTAAGTACTGCCAGGTACTGACGAAAGTCCCGCTCAGAGAGGACCTCAAACTCTGCACAAGTGTTATCCGCAGCGCAGGGACTCTTGCAAAGCCTACACAATGTGTGAGGATCCCACTTAGCCGACTTCCTAGTGCCGCACTGAGTGCAGAAGGAGGCGAATACCATGGTGGAACGCACGACAGGGTACGCTGCCGAGGGGTGACGGCAGAGTAAACTCCTATCCGAGGAGGATAGGCACGTCACAAGCGAATGGTCCGACCAGGCGGAAGGTTCGCCTGTCCTCCGCCTCTCCGTCAAGGCGAAAGGTCCGCCAATCCGCCAATCCGCCAACCCGCCAACCCGCCTATCCGCCAGCGAGTAACGCGGAAGCCCGACAAGGGTCCGAGTGCACGAGCCACACAAGCGTGAACCGAGACACAATCGGGACACCCGTGAAGCACGTGCAAGTGGGACGACGGCCGACGACCCACAAACTGGTGGCAAGAATGAAAAAATCAGCTAGTCGCAGATAACGAAAAACACCTAAAAGCGACTAGAATGATGATAGTAGAGAGAGAGAGAGAGAGAGAGAGAGAGAGATAGAAAAATGCAATAAACAAAGCACACACTTAACTAGAATTCAGTAGAGCGGCCAAGCAACACGTCTTGACTCGCTCGTCTCTAGTAAGGGAATGACGTGTCCAGGTCATCTCGTGACCTGGGTGACCTACCGCCCGTATGTTGACCTCGCATCTCTACTTTTTGTAGACTGTGTTATGAGAGAAATTGAGTAAGCGCCACTCACGTGGGCATTGTTGGCTTTCTTACCTGATAAGTATGTAAAAAATAGCTTATACATCGTGTGTGTTGTGCCATCTGAATCATGGAGACAATCTGGTATATGTTGTGTAATAGCTTATACAAGGTGTGTGTTGTGCCATCTTAATCATGGACACAATCTGTTATTTGTTGTGTAATAGCTTATACATCGTGTGTGTTGTGCCATCGAGTTCTATTTCGGTAAATCTGCATTCGGAGACAGGCGACTTGTGTTTGTTCCGTGTGTCTAACATCCACCATCTTGAGATTTTGTGTCAAAATATGATTTGGATTTGCCTTTCAAAAGAAGTGTAAGAGGCCCAGTAAACACAGGAGCAAAGCAGCTTTGTAATGGTGATAAATTTCAAAGGTTTTACTTCCATGTTGTATGGTTGAACGTCGAGGAGAACCCAAGCTATAATTGCCTCAGACACAAAGAGTGTGATAAATATACGTCTGCAATATGTATGTGCAATACTTTGTCGTTACCTTTTGAAAAGCGAATGAGTATTGTTTTACCACGCTTTTAACAATATTCCAGCAATGTAACAGTGAGGGACACCAGAAGTGACTTCCACATGTACCCATGTAGGAAATCAACCCGGGTATTCGGTTTGACGAACAAACGCTTTAACCAATAGGCTGCCTCACCGAAACTACCTTATGAAATAGAGACACATTCTTATTACTGATTGGAGTACAATCTATCATTAATAATGACATTATAATTAACAACGGCAAACTAAGTCTTATTAGTTGGTATTTTACAAGATCTGTAAAATTGCGAATTCAGCGGAAAGGCACTCAGTCGTTTCAAATACTACTCAGGATTGAATATTTTACAAACATGAATCAAAGTATACGTAATTTCCCAGAGTACCGGGTATGTTTTACATAAATGATTCCATCAAGTATTGTCATGAAATCAAACCTGCTGGCATTTGACAGCACGTATTTGTACACATAAATGCAATCAGAAGATGCCGACGTTAATTGATTGAAACCGGGCAATTTAACACATGTGCAAATACACCAAGCTTGCGTGGTTCCCGACGCACAAATGCCTCTGTAAAACACAGTAACACGTGATAAATCAATGTTGTCACTGCCGATAATTGCTTGTGGAAAATGTTTAAATGCTTCATTGTCCACACAGGTCTCTACCTTCACGGCTACTAATGGCGTTAAGTGAGGCACAGGGTCGAAAGGTTTCATTTTCTTCCAATAATGTCTCACTAAGCTAACCTGTTAATACCAAGTGGGCCTAAGGAGTCAGGTGTGTGTGGGGAGGACCCTACCGCGATGACCGTCTGTCAATCTAACACCCCGGGGAATCGGATATTACCCTCCCGATTTGCCGCCAGCCAGGAATCCCCAATCCTCCTCGTCTTAGTCCCCCATTGTGCTTATGCGTGAGGCTATTTAACGGATTAAAAGAAATGAATTGAAACTTTCACCCTCTTAATTGAAGATTTCCATGTGATCTCCGGCTTGTATATATGGCGAATTTCTTTCAGATGAGAACTACACTTTTGATGGTATGTCGATGGCAGTCACCACTTTGAGAAGAAGTTCAAGAATCGTTTGACATTTTAGGAAAACGGCTTGAGGTTTAATTTGTTTTAGAAAAAAGAGTTCCATACTGATTTGTCAAAGTTTATAGGTGAGGTTGGAATCTGTCGGGAAAATGCATTTTTATCTTTGAAGGGCTTGTCATGAAGTTCATAGGTGTTCAAGGTGCGTTTGCGTCAATGAATGTTTTCGGTGAATTTAGGTTTAAATCTATAAGTGGTTTGAGTGTTAACATGGCATTCGTCGAAGCATTTTATGTGTAAATTATGTTGTAGTCAGTGCCGGTAATAGAACAAACAAATATTGTAGTACTATTGAAATAACTATAAGCTTTTTTTAATTTTAAGGATTGATGTTTGGTTTTATTATCAGTTTGTCTGCAGAACTCACGAAATATGCGCATGTAAATATGGTGATTGTCATTCATTGGGCTATTATGATTATTATTCTTAAGTTCATACAACACAAACCAGCATGCACTACACAGTAAGATGTTCTTTATTCTTGCGTGTGCGCTGTATTGATTACACATCAACTTAAATTAGAAACCAAAACGTCACGTCCTCATCCAACAGATATTATGAGGCTGTTGTAATATTATTTGTTAAAGGTGAGGCACATATTTCGCATCAATTTACTACTATCACATGATCAAGAACAAAGTCGGATACCATGAACTTACTTTTAGATGCATTATTCTCTAACGTTAATGGTCAATGAATAGTAATGGCATACTGAACAGCAAAACAGAAACGCAAATATCGAAAAACATGTTTATGTCTTCCCATGAAATACTTAAAAACAGAGTTGCGTTTCTTTTGCTGTTCAGTATAAACTGATACTGGTCCACTACTCCAAATTGCTATTTTATGCCACGTCTATCTGGCCAGTTTGTGGAGATGTTCCTTGCATGGTAATGGTCAGTTGGATGCCAGTATGACTGGACTGACTTACGGAGGCTGTCTTGTATGAGACTTTTCGAAAGCACCACGCTGATATTATCACCTGCAGCAATCGATCGTGTGGTTTCCCCATATACAGTTTTGGTTCCAGTTCAGATACTGGTGAAAAAACAATTAATTTTGAAAGTCAAAAGTCATAATTTTGCTTCGACTGTAAAACGCAACAAACTATACATCGCATGAATTGCTTCTCATGTACCTTTCCCAAAACACGTTCCCATTTGTGAATAACATAATATTATGTTTATATCGAATTGTGAATTAATGGAATAAAATGTTACTCTGCCATGTTCTAACGCTGAAACGAGAACAAACGGGATCTTTTAAAGATATTTCTCTGATCTGTGATGCAAACGAAACTGGAAAACAAGGGACTTTTTTTACTTATTTCTTTGCACAGTCCTGCCATCAAAAGGAGAACAAGCGGGACCTGTTAAAACATTTTGTCTTCACTCGCCCGTCCTCGAAATGGGAAATGGGAGGTTAAATGGTGGGTGAAATGGGATATGTTTTTTCAAGATAATTTTCTTCACTGATTGCAATCAAAATGGGATAAATTGATTCTTTTTAAGATATTTATCTTCATTGTAGTGACATCGAAAAGGGATATATACGGGACTTTTTTAAGGCATTTCTCAATCCTGTCCTGTCTTGTCCTGTCGTCATGCCTGGGATAAGTGGGTCCATCCTACACTGTCCAGCATCGACCATGCTCGCTCGTTCGGTCGAATTATCATTATCCCATTTGCGTTGATCGATGCGTATGCTGTTGATCACAGGATTTTCCTGTCCAAACTCGATTATTAACAGACATGTAGCTGGAATATTGCTGAGTGCCGCGTAAAACTAACCACGCTATCTCTTGTGACATCTGTCCATAGTCTCTTTGACTGCCATGACCTCTGGGTTCGCTGTTGGGTTCGACATCCCCACAGACAACCAACAGAGAGACAACAACCAAACAGACGAACAGACAAGCGTGTACCTGTAGCTAGGCGTATACTGGAGTAAAATTTGATAATTGAACTTCCACGGTATAGAAAAAGCCTAATCCAACCTCTCCAAATGTAGGTAGTTATCCCCATTGTGCACAGCCCTAACCCAAGATACTTCCGAAACACACTTGACTCATGTATTGGTGTCTGTATGCTCTTTGGAAGGGTTTTATTCACCTTTTTGTCACCAGCTCACACATGTGCATCTCGCCATGACCACATCAAGTGACCTCCCTTTCGATATTCTTCAACTATCGACATATTCAAAGACAACAGTGAGCCTAAATACATATGATTAAACAAAATCTCTTTAAGGTTCACAAACAATATCTTTCGAACGGTCCGAAACATAATACGACTGTTCATTTTTTTCTGGGACAATGTGTTTTTGTCGATAAGATCCTTGAACGCATCCTCCAAACATTTGGTTTCTATTGGTTGGGCAATCCCGTTAGAATCCATTGAGAATGAGTCATCATACAAAACCTACTTTTCAGCCATGCATTGTCAGAGGTTAATCCGTACATCAGATGCAGCACGTCCTAAAACTCGAGGTACCCGTTTACAACGAATCTATATTATCAGCTTAACGCTGAGCGTTAATGTCCTCATTATGGAGGCTAGCCGTTTCACGGTCATCCTACCGACTAGCAGACGAACTAATTACTGACTTAACTGACTTAACACCCTTGTCATACAATCAGCTATAGTCGCTTAAGTTAACTGCACTCAAAAGGCATTATATGCCCACGTGTATACCTGCATTCGAATGGTATGAAGGTAGACATTCCCCGGTGGCGTTCATGGAATTTATAGTTTACTTGTTAGGTGTAAATGGTCTAACGAAAACGATAAAACCCTTCCTCCACCCTATTGCAGCTCTGCTGACAGCAGAGGTGATTGTACAGGTGTGAATGTATCACGACTATGTATTTGTTACAACGCCATTGCTGTATGATGTCGACTGTATTCAAATCGAGTCTAAAACAGACAATCCAGTGATTGTCATGATGAGATACCAGGTGTTTGCGAAATGGTCAGTGTATCCTGCCCCACCAGTGTCACCCATTGTAAACATGGGCTACCAAGTCTAGTCAATCGTTCACCTGAATTAACTCGGGGGTGTATGGTACATGTCAAAATTGGGTATTGCATCGGACATAATTTTTTTGTCAATGATGCTTCGAATGACCCCATTATTGAACCAATCAAAAAGGAATATCTAAAGGAGGACCTCAGACATTTATGCTTTCAGTTCTGATGCAGTGAACATGAAACACCCCCTCCCCCCCCCCCCCCCCCTTCAATCTAGATTTAAGTTGGGCTCCTCTTTAATCAATTCTCCGGGGTCTTGGAAATAGACTACACACATTTGTGCTTCTTTAGTATATAATAGCTTCAAGACATTGTATTCCTCATACGTGGAAATACAATCAACATCCGTTGTCGTCATTGCAGTTGACCGTGACGAGGGGTACATATATCCCGTGCTTGTGTTTAGCTATCGGTGGTGTTTATTGACATGTCCTCGTGCTGTTTCCACAGTCTGTGGAGAAAGAGACACGACATGCATATTAAAAGTAGATTCATAGTATACAGGTGAGAATACTTTTATGACAGAACTTGTCAGCTGATCGATCTTCAAGTACCTGGCTTTGATCTGGTCTGAAATTAGGATCAGAGACTCGCCTTGTGCATGAGGTGATTATAGCCGCTGATGGTTGAAGCAGGAGAGGATGTGGGTGGTTAATGTTGCGTTTTATAATATCACATCGAAGCTCTATTTTCTATGAGGTATTTCGTGAAAAGTCAGCGGTGCGCACACCCATTGTCTACGTCAGGAAATTGGTGATATCTGCATGAATCATTGATATTACTTTAGATTTTGAAGTCTTAAAATCTTTTCAAAATACTGTTATCAGTAACCCGTCAGAAGTTGATGATATCTAGATAAAGCATTTGTATTTCCTTAAATTTTCAGGCATTAAAATCATAATACTGTTATCGTAAGTATTTTGTAAGGCCATTCAGTATTATCACAGTATCGTATTGTTTCTATTAATATTCAGGAGTTCCTAACACTGCATTTTAAGAATAATTAGTTGGCAGGAGTGTATTATTATCTTATGAAAGCAGTGGTGTCGATGTCATCATTAATCCAGCATGGTTTGGAACTTTTACCCAGGCCTTCAAGTTCCTTCAATCCTATGGGATCAACTTGACCAACGAGCACTTTAACCACATGACTTGCCCCGTTGCCACAAGGAAGTTCCAAAAATGTAATTTAATAAGTATTTTCAAATATGTCAACGTTACATTCTATCCTGGTATATTTAGCGCCTCATATTCTGTTGTAAGATATATTGCAGTTATGGGCTACTATGGCTTCGTTTTGGAGATCCGATTATTCTATATACAGAAACAAGAGTCGAATCAAATTACGTTGTTTTGGCTGATTGTTAATTTGAAATATGTATTTATCGAATAATGCATCGATGGTTCGTTAGAAAAGGAGGCGAAACTTTTATTCCTTTTTCAGAAATATAATGTAAAAGTATGATGTCACATCCGAGAAGGGAGGTAACTGATCGGCTTCTATGCATCCACATATATGTTGAACTCGTGCGAATTCTCTGAAGAAACAGAATGTTTAATAGTTTTAAAGCAAACTTTTGTTATTTCAATTTTTGCGTTAGGATTTGTTTTGTTTTTTAAATGACCATGAAATGTCCTGGGAAAACCAAACTATTTCTTAAAAAATAAATTTGATATATTTCATGTATATAATATCGAAACGGCTTTTATGCCCAGTGATGCACAGCTTGCAAAAAATAGATTATTAGTACATGCACCTTGACATACAAACTAATGTCAGCATATTCATCTTAAACATGTTTCAATAATCGTGAGATTGTGCTTGCCTATTTATTCAAGAAATAATAGCTTTTGTGTGCGTGAGTCCGTAAACGGCGTAAACAAACGTAAACAGAAAACACTAAATCTGTATTCCACTATAACACATTCCTAAATATATTTACATCTAACCTGCCTTTTAAAGCTATTTACAATGTTTTGACTACATCGTCCGTGCTGTCTGTCTGCAATATGCCTAATATCGTGTTTTATTTTGACAAAATGTCAATTCCTACGAACTTATTGATTTACGAAGGATGCTTTTGTTAGGAAATATATTTTGCAGACTGAGTTATCTGGAAAATTTAAGAGACACGTAAGAAATCTTTTAAAAAAAGAGCGGGGATTTTATTTAACTTTTGAAATCTGCATTCGTTTTGGAAAGAGTTGCTCAATTTAACGTTCATGTTTTTATGTGCATCATGATTGACATTGTAAAACTAACACTCGTAAATAATCAGAACGTTGCTTTATTGATGTTTATTAATAATGAATTGTAACAGTTTCAGGTTTTTCCGATTGAAAAAAAAATGAATGACGTCATGGCTCTCAACAAGAATCTCATGTGACAATATGCATACAAAAGATCCTTGTTTTCTTTTTCAAAGTGTATCTATTTGATCAAGTTTTGCGCGCGTATTGACATTACGGGCCGTTAAGAAAACGAAGGCGATTGTAAGAAGATGTCTGATGTGGGATTAAATCGACATCCCGGTTACTGAGAGTATAATTTATCTACAGTGCAGTCTGTCCAACTCGGACCCTGTGTTTCTCGGACTGCTGTATAAACCAGACTGAACTTACGTTCCGGACGTAATCCTTCTTTGTTGTCATAATGTAAAAAAAGCTCTGTATACTGGACACTGATTATTTCGGATTTCGGGCCGACACTTTGTTACGCGTGAAAACATTGCTCTATAATCCGGACTGAGTCCTGAGTCCGCTTGGTCAATAAACCTTGCATAAACAACCCGTTGACTGGTTTGTGTATTTTGTCTAGCAGTGAACGTTTGTTTACCTTTGATGCGAAGCCGGTCCTAACTACAGAGTGTACCGTATTTTATATTACCTACGAGAGCGAAAATATAGGGGTTAATATTTTTCATGTGATGCCCTATGACAAAATATCACTTTGTCATGTTGACGTAATGATATAGACAATGCTTCGACGTCACGTTTCTTCTATGACGTTGCGTTCTTCATGCAACTTCAACGGAGAGCCAGCCTATGTTTGAAAGATTTAGGTTTGTTTACCTCAGTTTGATATTAATGTGATAAGGGCACTGATATCCGATTCATTCCTCTGAACAGATTAATTCCTTCACCACCACGTTGCCTTTTCGTAAATGACGTCACTAACATCCTCGCCATTAACAACTGAGCCATCTGGTTTTAACGTGTCTTTCTCACATAAGTACAATGTGTGAAACTCATTTCTTATGTCACGACCCTCCCCCCCCCCCCCCCCCCCCAAGTGATATTCAAGTTACTAAAAATCTAAATAAGTCTAAAACCACACTTGCTCAAGAATGAATAATTACTCACATTTTTATATATAATTATAATAGACAATGGAAACATGAAATAAAACACAATTTGGGTCATTACAATAAGAACATGAGAGTCTAAGACGTGTTGTCTTGCATTATAAGGCGGTGGAAAGGGGAGGGGCGAAAGTTGTGTGAGGGTGGGGGATAAGGTGTGGAGGATGGGTGGGAAGAAGGAGGCATATTGTTAAAAATATTTTTCATCGACCTAGAGTACAAATAAAGCGCTCAAATACTGCAGATCATAAGTTTGAAATCGTCATGCAATCAAATGATTCGCACAGATCAATATGCAGACTTGCATCCTCACACAAGTAATTGAGCTCTCGAAATATCTCAATTCTGAGGACTGTAATGAATAAATGTTCAGTTGGGAAAGATGTTCTGGGTATTTAGACACAGAAAGGATGTCCTCATGGTCCCAGATGCTGCCAGCTGTGTTAGCGATGGCACGTAACCGTCCATCGAGGCGAGTAGAGGCGATATCACCGCTTGTTTGGTGAAAGGAAAGGGTGATTCCATTCGACAGCTAAAAATATTGACGTGTCCATCGAACAGTATATATCTCAATAGGATGAAGATGTCATTCACATGATAACCGAGGATGGTACCTTCAGGACCAATATTGCAGTTAAACAATTTCCAGTCAAACTAGTAGTTTCCCCAGTGAAAATAGACGCAAGTGTGTCTTTGAATTCTTCACTCTTATCAATCGCGTTACATGTAACTATATAAACATTGTCCATTTATTTACATCACCCACAGTGAGACAGATGTTAAGTCCAAACATGGAGTTGATTTCACACAAGCCAACGACAACGGACGAGACAGAGACAGATACGGAAACATGCGAGTTGTGGCGAGTGACGACGAGTGAAATCCCTTAAAATCTGAACTGACAAGGCCTTCCGGAATCTATACTGGAAACAGCTTAATGCATGACTATCACACGGCACAAATCAAGAGGGCAATAGTATTTAACCTTCAGAGATGTAGAAAGTGACCAGAGAGTCAAATACCCAAGTTGATACTGTTACTTAAGTAATGGTCCAATGTGTGTGTTTTGGGCTTAGAAGAGACACGATAAACATAATTTGATGAACAAAATCACAAATGCTATTCTTCAGCTTCGAGAAAATTGGAGAGAGTAATTTTAAACTGACGTACCGTTTCATTTTGATGAATGCAATGGTTCTGTTAATTTAGAATCTGTATTTAGAAATTAAGGAATCAGTCAGTTGTGGTCTTTCATTGTCATTGACAGAGAATCTCACCCGAGTGTGTGTTGATATGATATCAAATATATCACCAGGAGTTGATAAAGTTACAAATATCCGAGGCTTGCCGGGGATATTTGTTTTCTGTTTCTTTTTCAACGAGTGTGGATATATTTGATATCAAACACGATTACATTCAATGAAAAAATGTACATCTGCCATAGGACTTGCAGTCATTAGATGTTGTGAGTCATGTAGTTGATGACAAAACATCCTATGGAACCAAGTTTGGATTATGGGTACACTAGTAAGCATCAGACAAAGAAATTGTGGGTGTGTCCTGGTACGATAATGAGCTGAATGATCCTGTCATGTAATTCCGACAGATACCGATATTCTTGAAAAAAAACGCGTTAAAGTCACAGGAAATCTTTGCTACAGCGTCGGTATAAATCTGTTAATAACTGTAACAGTGCAGTCGTGGGAATGATCCTGTTTTGTTGCTAAGGGTTTTCATACATTTTTGGGACTTTTTAGCGTTACATGATTCTCCAATCGGAGAATCCCGAATGTTCATTCAACTCGGCCGGGAATTCTAGATGTGTTACCTCCGTGAACTGATATGGTTTGGAAATTTCTTTTTTCAATTCTATTCATCTAATTTGCACTTTCTGGACATGATTCCATAGCCACAGGTCCATGATGGAAATGCTGGACGTCAAATGGACGTGCGTTCCAGTTAGTTAACTACGTGAACTATACCGACATACGTATTTATTTATAGATGCTTCAGTACATACCGTGTTGATTACCGCTGACACTTCCGGTCTGAGCTCAGTCGAGCAGCTCTTCAGATGACATTTCATTAACGGTGGCCATACAATTATGACCATCAGCAAACGCTTCCCTGCTAGATAGGGCAACTACATTGTCATGTGTAATATCGTATTACAGGCAATAAAGCGCCTTGAGTGTTTCATAAGTGACAAAAATCCTTTGAACACATACCAAGGTATCATCAGCCATTCAATAAGACTGGCGTCGCCTTTCATGTCACGCCGTTTCTCGCGATAACTTGCCTACAGATTGCCGCCCCGAAAGATAATATCTTAATAATTAATAGAATTATCCACCAAAATAGGCAGGACATATCGATAAGAGGTATTAACTTGTACTGGCTATATTTAATATTGTGGTAATAAGCTGTGATGTAATGACAAGACATAATAACCTGACAGTTTCAATTCAGACTCATGACCGAACACACAAAGGCATCGCTATTGAAGAGTTGCGTTCCTTAACCTTGAAAGGATTCGAAGATCTCTGGCGGCTCAAATACCGTATTTGTTTGTAAACACCGTCTTTGTGCACGAAGGTTTCAAGAAAAAGGGGGCGGTGCAAGATATGAGTCACTTATGATTTTCCTCCGACACACTGAACTGAAACACTGTTATAGTTGACATATCTCAGAATAGGTATGCTCTCCCCAAAAAGAAACGCATAAGTGTTGTTGGTTATTAAATTACAAATGTGTTTCAAAATCAATGATTGATTGTTATAATGGCACTATTGTGATGCTGGTTAGTGTACATGGTACGAATGTGTAAAAAGCAGCCTTGGTTACTTAATGCAACTTTCATTGAGAAAAAGTGGTCCGCCATATGCCCGTGCACTTTTGAATGTCTGAGGAATCGTAAATAGGGACATTTCCTGTATAATGCTGTTTTACATTTAGACGACCCTTGGCATTGATTACTTGTATGAAAAATATCCTTTTTTGCTGACTGCGGTAAATCGACACATTGCCATTGGACGTCTGGAGGATGTGGAATCTCAATCTCTCGTACACGTCACCTCACTGTTCGCCAGGGTACCATCAGCTGTTTATAAGACCGATATCAACAATCCAATTCTACCAAAGCTCGACGTCGAAGTGGTAGTCGTCGGATTAACACTACAGCGATACAGTGATATAATGATAAGTACATCTGGGTCATTTGCGGAATCGAACTATCTCACCAACAACAATTGCAGGTGCAGTGCCTGGTTTAAGGAAAGTGCCGACGCAAACAGTTCGTAATCGTTTACGAGGACTTTTTCTATCTAGCATCGGTGTTTATGCTACAGTCATGCCGTGCATTTGGACCAATGTCCCACAATAAAGCTTTTCACGTTTTGAAAAATGTACGAAGTTTTCGGACAGTTAGGTTGTTATCGCAACCATGTTTCGTTTTGGCGAATGTTTTCTGCTCGGGTTCAAACCAGAATCAGCGTTTTTGGTTTTTTAATGTTTCAGTTTCAGTAATGGTCGAAGCAGTTAGCCCAGTGGTTAAAATCATGGGTTCGACTACCCACATGGGTAAAATGTGTGATGCCCATTTATGGTGTCTCCTGCGTGATAATGCTGGAACATTGCCGACAGCAATATTACAACTCACTCATTCCAGGCGAAAGAAATGAAATTCTACATTAAGAAGGAGAGCTGCAGTGCCAAGACATTTGTTTCAGATCAAATGTTACATGAATCAAAGAACCTGGAGCAATGCAGACATTATATATATATAATAATAATATATATGATGTACCCTTGTGTTGAGTATGTTACGAACCGTGGTTTTCATTCATCATGAACTCATCTCTAACTCTCCAAAAGTTATGTCAGAGCAGTTACGTGATTAGTCTGCGCTTGCGCCAAATATAAGCCAGGCTATAAATGGTAGATGACATGATCCAGATCTTGTAACGTTCATAAAAATATCCATGTTACATGGCGATAATAAAAGCCTGTCACCGAAGTTATGAAACACGTTTATTATAACACATTTATAGAATGGTGATACCAGGCCTTGACCACGTGGCTAGCATTTTGGACTATATTACATTTTGCTCGTCCTTGCACTACGAATATTGGAACACGTGTTAGGCACTGTGATAAAATGTGTTTATAAAGGTGTATACCTATATACATGGTGTCCTGGAAAATAACCCTATCCTGTTACCAGTGAAGATAACAGTGAAGACTTAGAATTGTCTTCAGCACCTAATGTCCGAGGAGACGAAAGGGATCGGGTGGTCAGGGTCGCTGACTTGGCTGACACATGTCATCGTATCCCAATTGTGTAGGTGCGTGCTCATGCTGTTGATCACTGGACTTTCTGGTCCATATAGCTGGGATATTGCTGCGTGGGTTGTTAAGCCACAAACGAACAAATAAACTATACCGTCATCCTCAGTGCAGGTCATGGTGCCCGAATGGCGCGAATAGCGGCATATTTTCACTCACTGGTTTGGACCTGACTGTACTGTTTACCGGCCACCGTCACACAGCGGGAACTGTGCTTATTGAGGCGTGTTGTAAGCAAACTATAATGTCAACAGGTGGTTTCAGGGAAGCGTTAGGCATTGTGATTTAAACTGAGCTTGAGTTGCTGCAAACGTTGTTGTGAAGGGAACGGTGGGGTAGCTGAGTGATTAAAACGTTCGCTTGTCACGTCAAAGACCAGGGTTCGATTCCCGACATGGTTACAATGTGTGAAGCCCACTGCTGTGATTTTGCTAGAATATGTGAAAAAACATACTCATGCTTGTTGCTAAGATATGTCTTAGTGAGTGACTATTGTTTCAACCACAAAGTTGAGTTTAGTTGAATTGGCCTTTAGGTCACATCGGCATTATTCCAGCATTATAGAGACGAGAACGATTTTGCATTAATTACCATTTTGAGTCCATGGTCCAAAACTGTTTTGTTTTAAAAACATATATTTTCTTTTCACTACCAATTTAGAAACAGGAGAAGCCATTCTCTTTAAAAAAAACCCTACAATTTATGATACATGTCAACTTCCCTCAGGTAATTTACAATCAGATGCCCGGAAAACAGATCTTTCAGATTTCTCGCATCATAAAGGGAGTTTCTTGCACTCGAAAAGGCCACACACACAAGCAATATATGCTTGATGGTGAACACGTCATCGCAAGAGACACACGTGAGAGGTCCATCCCCATACGTTTTCAACAGACAGTCTTGAGCAAAATTCCTGTGGCCAATACGACATCGTCGTAAATCTACTTCATCACGTCCTGATAGACAACCCAAGTAGGAATAATCTATTGTTGGCTACAGTTCGTGAAGTCTGTTTATTCCTACCTGGGTGTCCGACCTCTTTTGCATAAGATTAAGAGTATAACTTTTTATAGTGGGTTTGAAGTAGAGGATCAGTAATGGAGATAAGGGATTGTCAAGATCTTCCGTAGCGCAGCATCAGCTTTTGTGTTACCTGCTATGCCGACGTCACCTGGCAACGATCACTGTAAAGTTCTAAAATGGACAGGATTATATGGTGACTTTAAGTAACATTTTGAAGTGCTTGAAGGCAAAATAGTGAATCCGGTAAAACGATGACGTTTTTCGAGTGGTTCTGGTGTTTAATATAGGTCAAAGCTGTAAGATAGCTTTGACCTCAGTGGTGAAGATGGAAATGTCTGGAGTTTTAGAGGAGACAGTCTAGGATCTAATGACTGTAGCACTGGCAACTTGCCCATTATCCATGGATCCGTCTGTGAAAATGGATCTGTGGATGTTATATTTGGAACGTAGCTAGCTGTATTTCTGTTGGAACACCAAGGGTTTGTTTCTGACTTTGTGAGTTTGGTGAGGGTAAGATCGATCTGTGGCTTCACCATCTGCCAGGGTGCGAAGACAGAAACTGGTAAGGTGATATGATATTGAGAGCAATTTAAGCTGCAAATATGTGTGTTTCAACTCTGATTCCAAGTGGTTGAACCAGGTTTGACACTTTAGGGAAGACGTTTTCATAGAAAGAGTTGAAAACACAATTGCATGTTGGATTGGACTCATTTGAACGCAATGTAGTGATGCATTGCAGTGCAAATTTAATGCAGGGTTGTTCAAGGGAGGGTCCGTTCGCCTCTGCATGTGGACTGTCTACCGGAGAGGTCCAAAAGGTTCCAAGACAGAGCCTATAGATAGAATCGGTGGCGGTGGATAGAATCTAATGTTTCTAGATTTTTTTTGCAGGCTACTCCATACACGATGGACCCAACCGTTCCTGAATGTGTTTTTTTTTCTTGGAGTTGGGTCCCGTGGATATGCCAGAAATGTTCAAATATTCATTCATTTAAGATGTAAAATAACAACATAAAAAGAAATGTAGGAAATGTCACACTGCTGTTTTCCTCTTCATACGGGATGAACCAAATTTGAAAAACAGGAGCTTTCATCAAAATGTTTTAGGAAAATCACCCACTGTTTCCAAACTGGTTGTTGGGTTAATATATAGTCTGCAGATGTCTGTCCTCAACGGTGACTGGCGGTGGAGCTTTGATTTGTTAATCACAGAAAGACGGGTTACGGCCAAAACATAAGACTGTGCTTCCGCTGAGCCGTAAGCTCCCCACAGAGAGGGTATAAACACTTTCCCTGCAGGTGCACGGTTAAAAGGAATGTGTCACGCGCCGAGGCAGAGCTTACCAGACGTTATAATGGACATGCCATTTCAACAGCTGCAGCAATTTGAAGTATCATTCTTGTGTTCATTTTCCGTATGCTGTATGAGTGTGTGTGTGAAATGTTTTAGCCGCCCTCAGCAATATTACCAGAAAGTTGCTTCACACATTTTATCTATCTATCATCTATCTATCTATTATTTTATGAGAACAAATGTTGTTTGGACTGCATCGGGTTCCTGTCTGGACTGAAGAAATCGTGGTCCTCCACTGTGGTATGTTGGAAAGAGCTGCTGGATGAAGAAGGTACGTGATTTGATCCCACGTACCCGCCACACCAAACGGTATTGAAAGATGGTTCTTGTTTCCCGGTGCTCGACATACAGATACAAAACAAAAGTAGGTCGGATAGTCGGTGTATTGTCAGATTGTGATATACATTGGTAAAGTAACGGTAAGTCCTGATCTGTATAAACAGCCACAGGTCCTTGCACCCCAAAGTTCAGTATAAATCACTAATAATAATAACATATTTTGCTGTAGCCATAAAATGCCATGGAAGTATATCCATATAAACTTATAACTGAGCACATTGTTTGACCAATCAGAAGTGGACATTCAAGGGGGATCTGCAGTGATAAAGATAAATCGATGAAGCCTAACGGTCATCTATGAAGATAAAGCACCAGTGCCCCGTTTCACAAAACTCTCGTAAGCCTAAGATCTCGTAAGTTTTCTCGTAGCATCCGTAGCTCCTGTGTTACAGTATAGCAGGTACAATGGCTACGAGAAAACTTACGAGATCTTAGGCTTACGAGAGTTTTGTGAAACGGGGCACAGGAAAATATCTTTTTGTTTTAATTCATGGTTAGGAGCTGGGGGCATCGAGGTTAAGCGAGATGAGTACAGCCTTCTAGGATGATCACAAAGGGCGTCAGAAATACCAAAACTGATCCCGGGAATACTCAACATGACCATGACTGTGACTCTGACTGTGACATATGTTACTGGTTCAGTAGGTATTGTCCAGGGGAATACATTCCATTGCCACGGTAACTTTGGCAATGACGAAAGTATCAGGCACCTTGGGTTCCAGATATCGCACAAGGCAGAATCTAACAGTTTGAAACTCAACCAGAAAGTTTCTTGCAATGCTTTGAGGCCATAGAAGACAAATCTGGAACTAACATAATAACGGAGGAAGCATCTAATATCGCCACCACCACAGTGAGTGAGGTTAGTTTTAAGCCGCTTTGAGCAATATTCCAGCAAAAGCAAGGGGACACCAGGAATGAGCTTCACACACTGTACCCATGTGGGGCACCACAACGACAGAAGGTAAAGACCGTTCCATCAGTTGTAAAAGGCATGTCCACCGTATCGGGGTGGTCGACAAAATCATTGTGGGACAATTTTCCTAAAAGGCAAGACAACAAACGGGAAATACTTAATTTTATGGACACTAAGACATCAATAACAATGCGCCATTACCAACTCATTTTGCTGTTACTGCCACGAACAAAAGCAGCCATATTCTCCTGATATAACTCTGTTAGACATTCATTGGTTCCAAGACATGAAGAACGTTCCAACATGAATCCATTTCGACTTGAACAACGAAGTATTTCTATGAAACAGTTTAAAGTCATCCAACACCACAACACACAAACCTGTATCAACCAAGGCGGGACTTCTGCCCATAATACATCTTGCTCTTCAGCTCAAATCTTTTAATGTGTGGCATAGGGATTTAAAAAAGCCCTGTGTACCAAAACGAACTTAGAAAATGGTTAAACGCAACATATGATATACTCTGAATTAAACTTTCTCAATAAATTACATAGTCTAGTACTGTCTGGCCCGGAGTCCTTTCGGGATTCGAAACCAGTCCTCCATAGTGAACCACCCTACTCGCCACCACACAAAGTAAAGGAAGCCGTTTTAATTTACACTTCGCCAGAAAGCTACGCAAAGTACTTGAGCTAGACTAGTTCGGAGACTGGCTGGGTCAGTTAGATAGCTACCTATCGGTTTCTGTGGCACGGGGTTCAGATGAGACAGACAAGCAGGCTAGGTGCGCTACTGTAAACCGTAACATCAGTTGTTTACTAAACTATCATCAATACACGTGACAGCCCACGGCCACCACACCCGACAAACAGGAGAACATTTCCATTACACGTGCAACAAACATGAGACGCACCACGGAAGTAAGGGTGACGTCTACCTGCGTGAGTCACGCTGACCAAGCTCACGGACCCGCCTGCTGGGAGTAAACACCTATAGGCGGCCTCTTTGATGTTCCTACCTGGACAACAAGGGAGGTCGGAGATCGCCTTAGAGATTACAGTAAAGTGTTGCGCTTCATCAATTACCTGCATGTTCCGCCCAACATGGACAGTTTACCTGGCAATTGTATCCTTTACCTGGGATGTTTTACGTGATGTGTTTACCTGGCAATTAGGTGCAGGTGGGCTGTACACTATTTATCCCGTTCTGACGCACTTATTTCGTCTTAAGTGTAGAAGGAATTCGTTTTACAGAGTTACGTCCCCTGGACCCACAAGGACCCTGTGATCTTAAGTTCCAATCCCTGATTATGTTTCCAGGACCCGTGAAGGTCCCGGGGTAGAATAGGCCTTCAGCAACCCATGCTTGCCATAAAAGGTGACTATGCTTGTTGTTAGAGGCGACTAACGGAATCGGGTGGTCAGCCTCGCTGACTTGGTTGACACTTGTCATCGGTTCCCAAGTGCGCAGATCGATGCTCCTGTTGTTGGTCACTGGATTGTCTGGTCCAGACTCGATTATTTACAGACCGCCGCCATATAGCTGGAATATTGCTGAGTGTGACGTAAAACTAAAGTCACTCACTCACTCACTCCTGATAAGCTGATCATCTGAGCAAGAGAGTTCCAACATGAGCCTGCAAAGGCAAATGAACGTTGACCACAAGTTGTTCCAACTTTAGGCACACTGAGGAATTTGACCATGTCTTCATGGAACCCATATTTTACACAATCTCACTGACCATTCAGTCAATGACCATTTAGTCTAGTTACCAACATCATGAGCATCGATTGGGAACCGTTGACATGAGTCAATTAAGTCAGCAAAACTGACCATGGTGCACCCGATCCTGTTAGTCACACCTTACCACAAGCATTGGTTGCTGAAGACTAACCCGGATCTTTACTGATCCAAAGAGCTCCGAGATCAACAGAACGTGATCCACTTGACAAGTACAAACAGCTTATTAATGCCTGTAGTCCAAGTAAGTGGTTTTAATTAATAGGTTCTAATGAATAAATTGTCCTTTTCTCCTCGACAAGGACCAGACCTGGCTTGCTACTACCATCACCGTGCTTTGAAGATGCGATGTCAGAGAACATCTGATCTGAATTCAAAGAGAAATCGTGGGTGCATCCTACACTGTCCTGCATCGACCATGCAACACTCAACATCCTTGGATCATTTATTACTTTCAAACATATTTTGTTGCTTTAACCTTCTGACTTAGATATCAGCCCAAACATGCCTTCGAATGGCATTGATACGTGATATACATGGGGAGTGAGTGAGTTTAGTTTTACGCCGCACTCAGCAATATTCCAGCTATATGGCGGCGGTCTGTAAATAATCGAGTCTGGACCAGACAATCCAGTGATCAACAACATGAGCATCGATCTGCGCAATTGGGAACCGATGACACGCGTCAACCAAGTCAGCGAGCGTGACCACCCGATCCCGTTAGTCGCCTCTTACGACAAGCTGAGTCGCCTTTTATGGCAAGCATGGGTTGCTGAAGGCCTATTCTACCCCGGGACCTTCACGGGTCGATATACATGGGGAACAGAGTTTTATGGATGTCAAATTCTTGGAACACATACCACACATCGGAGTATATGCCGTCATCATCTGAAACCATCGTCGCATTTCAGTGACTGAGGGAGTATGGTTGTACGCCGCACTGGTAATGTTCCAAGAATATCAGGGCAGAGGATGCCAAGAAATGGGCTTCGCAAAACAGACTACCCCAACCCTTAGACATCAAAACTCACTTAATGCATGCATTATTGAATGCAACTAAAAATGCTATTACTTACTAACAACGGATATGGCACGGTAGGAAATTAACATATTATAGTTTACTATATGATATTATGGTTTCCATACTGTTCACAAGAGTAAGTGATTGAGTGATTGAGTTTAGTTTTACGCCGCACTCAGCAATATTCCAGCTACATGGCGGCGATCTGTAAATAATCGAGTCTGGACCAGACAATCCAGTGATCAACAACATGAGAATCAATCTGCGCAACTGGGAACCGATAACATGTGTCAGCCAAGTCAACGAGTCCACCCGATCCCGTTAGTCGCCTCTTACGACAAGCATAGTCACCGTTTATGGCAAGCATGGGTTGCTGAAGGCCTACTCTACCTCGATACGTCCACGGGTCCACTTGACTTTATACTACTAGAGATGGCAAAGAGGACTCTTGCATGATTGAACCATCTTACATAAACAACTTCCCATATAAAATGGCACATTTATATGAATACATGTTTGAACCTTTGTCATACAAACAGTTATTGACAGACAAATGGTCCACTTGTGCGTGGACTCATCCGAGTGTTTATTAGACAATCTGCTCATGTGTACTGGAGCGTCGTTCTGTTTTTATTACAAGACTTTTATGCCCATCATGAAACTGTTTATTTTTCTGATAGCCCAATTTAGTACAGGTCATAATGGTCTTGTCTGGCTGTTCTGGAGCATACAACTCCTTTGGCTCTTTTCCTCGGAGTACTTTCACCAAAGAGTTTTCAGGAACACCATCCCATGCGATGGGTTCAGTTTGGGTTTGGTTTGATAGTTGCTTAACGGCGCACACAGCAATATTCCAGCTTAATGCCATCGGTCTGTAAACATTTGAGTCTATGTCAGATCCAGTGATCCAGTATGGGTATCGATGTACGCAACTGGGAACCGATGACTTGTGTCAGCCCAGTCATCGAGCCTGACCACGTGATCCCGTTAGTCGCCTCTTACAAGCATGGGTTCCTGAAGAACAGTTCCAACTCGTATCTTCACGGATGCGGAGTAAAGTACATTTTACTGTTGATGGGTTCGAATCTCGGTATATACTATATCACGATTCTTGGTTTCTGTCAGGTGTGTAACTGTGTTTCAGATTTTACCCCAGGGTCGTGAACATACACGACTGGCCACCCCTTGTGTTTTACTTAAGCAACAGGAAGAGGCATTTTAAATGCAAGTTCCAGTGGGGTGTGTTTGCGTGTCCACGCGCGAGCACATGCGGGTGTTTGTGTGAGAGAAAGCATGTGTGTGTAGGATGTGTGATGTATCGTTATATATTCGTGGTATGAAGCAACATCTGTCTGAGCCGCATGTGTTCAAGCTACGCCATTTCCTTGTAATTGGTAGTAGGATAACCTAGCTGTTAAAGTGTTCGGTCGTCACGCCGAAGACACAGGTTCGAATCCCCACATGGTTACAATGTGTGAAGCTCATTTCGGGTGATCCCGCCGTGATATTGCTGAAAGCGGCGTAAAGCCATCCTCACTCACTGCCCATTCCTCAAAATGCAAGACGCGGGGAACGCGACAGAAGACGCCGATTCTTGATGACTGGTCCTGCATGTTTCCATTGCATTTTGCGGTTAAATCCCCGACACTTGGTGACAAAGCCTTTGTGGATGGCCGGTTCCCGCGTGTTTAGGGAAACCGTAATAGGAAACTGTGGCAATAAGGAGGCATCAAACCCTCACACCTGGTACGAATGTTGATTACCAATTCCAGTACACAAAGCACATCTGATGTAAGGTGGTAGGGTAGCATACTGGGTAAAGTGTACGCTCCTCACAGAGAGGACCCGAGTTCAATTAACCATGTGGACACAATGTTTCAAACCCATTTGAGGTGTCCCCCACCGTGAGATAGAAAACAGTGGAGTAAATCTAAACTCACTTACAACTGATGTCTCTGAGGCCAATCACTGCATTGTCTGATAAAGCTTGGATTAATAACAGACCATCAATATCAAAAGTCACACACCTGTAACATTGCCTAGTGCGGAGATAAAGAACCAGAAAAACGTCCCGGAAGATTCTGACTCACATGGGTTTACAATATAATTACAATATTGCGTCACTTTCATGGTAACTCTTCCGAAAGCTAAAATCGCCTCATCCTGTTCTCCAGTCTGTCCCAAATTGGGTGTCGTGATTGATACATATATGGTAGATGTCCCTATCCCGAAAGCCAGTAGTGCTAAATCGTTACAATTATATGTCAGTAGCATATCGAGCTGGCATCACACTGTTGATAGCATCAATACAGGTAATAAAGTGAACTGTTGACGCTTTCATCTACTTTGTTCCCAGACACTTCCTGCTTCTAGAGACAGGTGGTTATCAACCAAGAAAGGTTCATGATGTCACATCCAACCATATGAGCGCTGTTTTCTGCCTTGTCTTCCTGGCTTCTGTGGGCGTGTCTGGCCTTATATTGAAGTTGAACACTGTAAATAACTGATATACACATGCACAAAAGTTAAGCACCACTATTTTCATAGTGTCTCGATTTCACCACTGAAGATCAGAAACACAAACTATAAATGTTTATGACTGAATTAGCCTCCCACAGATTCTTGAACCTAAGATTGTCAAGATATGATAAAGAAAATGTTGTGCACATGTAACTCCATTTCCCTACCATCTGAATCTTGAAAATCAAGTTTCATACACTTGGTTTCACCTGTTTGTTTTAAGATTCTCCTTTCACTTGTGTTAGAATATCAGTCATTGTGGGGAGAAAGTTAACTACCGCGGTGAGATGACAGGTGATGGGCATGAAAAATGCTGGCATGTTATGCAGGGCCATTGACAGGGAAACGGTTCGTCATCACAGTGTCATCACCCATTTAGTTGCCAAACATAATCAAACCTATTGATAGCAATGACAGCATAAATCTCGTTATGATAGTTACCATTGGGTAACCAAAGTAGCAGATCACAAAAATGGTGGTTGGCGCTTAACATTTGTGCATGTGTATATAATTCTGATAGAAATAATAGAAATCCTCTTGTTTCACCTGACCCATGAAGGTTCCGGGGTAGAATAGGCCTTCAACAACTCATGCTTGCCATAAAAGGCAACTACGCTTGTCGTAAGAGGCGACTAACAGGGTCGGGTGGTCAGACTCAGACACATGTCATTGGTTAACCATTGTGCAGATTGATGCTCGAGCTGTTTATCACTGGATTGTCTGATCCAGACTCGATTATTTACAGACTGCCACCATATATGAGAAATACTGCTGAGTGCGGCATAAATCTAAACTCACTCACTGACCCAAACATTCAGATGATGTGTGTCCAGTGTAGGTGGCTGTTGTCTAAAGTGTGCTGAGACAGTGAATATCACATCTTTGAAACTAAGACCATATTTTGATGAATCCAGTGCAGTGGTGAGTCTTGATATTAATGACATGTGATATTAGTTCTCTTTAAATATAATATAAATAATGATAACATGTTAATTCACATTAATATCAGCTGTAAGAGATACACAAAACTTTCTACACATCATCTGTACTCGTCTCCGCAGTCACCAATAACTGCCATCAGGTCTCGACCTTTCTTCAACACAGAGTCAATCTCAAGCTTATCAGAGTCTGTTAGGTTAACAGTGAGTGCTCGCAGGTTGTCATCAATATGTTCACAGCCTGGCACTCCTAGTCGACATCCCAGTATGACGCCCCCGACTGCTGGCTGTGCTAGGATGTAGTTGGCGGCAATGTTGGAAATTGATACATTGTGAGTCTTAGCAATCTGATCTAGCACCTGCAGCAGCTCTTGGAACAATGGCCATCCACCCCAGGTATCTGAAAACACATCAGTCAACATTTACAGATACAAATGAGCAAGAGAGAAAAAAATCATAGATAGAAAATAACTGGACCAGTTGTTGAAAAATCAAGAGTAATCGAGTCTGCCCTAAAATTCAACAAGAGTCATCAGAGGATGACATATCCCCCAGACCCATTAAATTTGAAAGAACGAACTATCTGGCAGTTACTTAAAGTCCAACTTGATGATAAAAATGACAAAAATCTGTAAATAGCAAACGACACCACTTAAAGTTCTGTTTGATTTATCTGCCAAGTTTTGTTGAAAGATATTGAACAGTTTTGAGCTATGCTCCAGACCCAAAGACCACCCCTCCTTTTTGGGACTAAGTCCATAACGTTTCCATGGAAACCAAGAAAAATGAGGGTAATGACTTGTGATGGTATAAAACGGGCTCTTTTGTTGTATATTTCTAAGTTGCATATAAAGAGAATACAAAATGTTGGTCCAAATCCAATCTGTCCTTTTAAGTTATTTCACATTACTGCACCATTAGAAAGTAAAAATGTATGACATGTAGAAATCCCTCAAATTCACATTAATTTCACAATTTCAAAGATAATGCTAGGAATCAAAGGAAGAAATAATAATCCTATTAATGCTGTTGTTTTACTTGTTAAAGACATTATATAAAAAATAGTCAAAAAATGAACATTCCAAATTTTGGGTATATAGTAAGTCAAATAAAGCAGTACTATGACATTAAAAAATATACTTATTTAGTTTCTAGGGAAAATGATATTTTTGTTAAATTCTGATCATCATTACATACTAACTGAAAAGTTGATTTACTTAACTTTACTTCATTGACGGTACATTGTAAAGGCCACTGTATTTTATGCGTCTCAAAAATTCTGTATGTGCATACTGTGCATACAATCCCAACGTTTCTATTGGCTAAAAACGTAAACTCACGAGAAAATGTTTCTTGGTTTTCAAGCCACATTCACTTCATAAATTGGCAAAAGTAAATTACTTTGTGTATTTAGAATAAATATTACTTTGATTGGAAGTTATATTTATATTTTTTTTCCCTGCCAAAATCCCTTAAAATATTAAAACATGAAATATAATAGGTCTGACCTAAAAATAAAAAAAAAAAAAAAGAAAAAAAGATGTAAAATGACCAAAAAAATATGTAAATGACAAAAGGCGCCACCTTAGACTCAGTCTGTTATAACTACAATTTTTGTTGAAAAATATTGAACAGTTTTTCAGTTATGCTCCACTAACAATGTGATTATGGATGGGCAGATGGATGAAAGGACAGACAAGACGTATATTAAAGCTTTCTTCCCAGATTATGCAGACATGATTTCTTTTTACTGGCATTCTTTTCACATCTGTGTTATTACAGATTAAAAAAAAGGGCAACCTAAACCTGTTTTCATGAATATTGTTGCAGAGACATAATGACTAAAGGATAGCAATAAACCTCCATACTGGCGAAGCTATTTAATACACGCACTTCATCGTCCTGGAGTGAGTGAGTGAGTGAGAGTGAGTGAGTGAGTGAGTGAGTGAGTGAGTGAGTGAGTGAGTGAGTGAGTGAGTGAGTGAGTGAGTGAGTGAGTGAGTTTGTGAGTGAGTGAGTGAGTTGGTTTTAAATCACTTTAAAATTATTCCAGCAATATCACAGCAGGGGACACCAGAAATGGACTTGATGCTGTGTGGGGAATCGAACCTGGTCCTTCAGCCTGATGAGCAAATGCTTTAACCATAAGGCTACCTAACTACCCCTCACCATATTGTGTGGCGTGAAACTAAAGTCATTCACTCACTCACTCAAACAAAGCAGCAAACAAAACCATAATTATTCACCATGTAGGAGTTACAGGGTTTTGTCTAATTACTGACGTGACAAACGTCACTAAAACTCTTACTTTTGTACTGGTACGAAGAGGAAACGGTCCAGACTCTGCATGACTGAACCAGTTCAACACAAGACACAATTAGCCATATCATTCAGCCTTCCATGAAAGACTTGACAGGTTAGACAAGAATGATGAACAATGCAGGGTAAAATTGACAAAAGATACGTTCAGCACCCTGTGGTCCGAAAACATAAATAACAAAACATGAGGCAGTTGACACAAGCATGGAAAGCCCCTGGGGCTTGGAGGAAAGCAACATACACGACACAAGGCCTATTATCATCTAATTTCACCAATGTTACTTAAATATTTTTAATCTACATTGACTCAAATGTGTTACATTATTAAAAAAATCATGCAGCATGGTAAGTGATTGATTCTTAGAATATCAGACCATTGCCAAAGGCTTTATGAATAGAATAATGACCACCAGTACAAGAATGGTACACACAGTTCTGGGCCCCGTTTCACAAAACTCTCGTAAGCCTAAGATCTCGTAACTTTTCTCGTAGCATTCGCATCTCTTATGCTACAGTATAGGAGGCACAATGGCTACGAGAAAACTTACGAGATCTTAGGCTTACGAGAGTTTTGTGAAACGGGGCCCTGCACCCTACCCTAATGTTTTAATAACAGGGGAACTTCAGTTTCAATTAATGACTGAAACAACTGGGAGATATCTCGAAGTCCATCAATTTTGCTAAGATAACAAGAAGACACAGTCATCAATATCCCCCGCATTACCTTCAATTTCAGTTTCAGTCACACTTGTTGCCATTGATACGTGAAAGATATTTTATTAAGAATACCCAAACTACCAAATGGCACTAATACACCACCAGATCTATCTATGTGCCAAGTTTGGTGAAGAAATATTTTAAAGTTCTGCTCCGGAAAAGATACATGTGCACGGGTGGATGGACGGACAGGGTGAACTTTACTACCCCCGCAAAACGTGTTGCGGGGGAATAAAAATGAGTGAGCTAGTCTAGTTCTACACTGCACTCAGCAATACTTCAGCTCTATGGTGTTGGTAAAGAATAATCAAGACCAGACACTACGGTGATCAACAGCATGAGCATCGATCTGCACAACTGGGAACCGATGACGTGTCAACCAAGTCAGTGAGCCTGACCATCCATTCTGTTAGTCTCCTCTTATTATGACCATAGTTGCTTGTTTAGTAATTGCTTGACATATGATTGGTGTATGACTTGAAATTTGTATGTGTATGATTTTGATTTCTAAGAAAAAACAGCTAGAACAAAGATTAACAACTGAGTGATGTAAGATGACTGTCAAAATTAATGGTCTACAATGATTTATGACCTTGAAAACGTCAAATTCAAGAATAACATCCCATGCATGTCAGTGTTTCAAAACTTTGTCAACAGTAACCTTCCTATTCAGATTGACATTTCAGATCACAAACTTTATTTGAAGAGTATATGTCACAGATCGTATTCTTAATAATGTTAAATAAAGTTATATAAGCTATGGATGGTCAGGCTAGGTACTGTGGCTCATGGCATACCCTTGTCTCTAAGAGTATGTATATTGTTCATGCTTTTAGTCCCTGGTTTGTCTTGTCCTGACTTGACCAGCGATAGGCCGATGATACAGATAATATACAGTGGACTGTGGCATTAAACAATATTCACTCTTTCAAGAGAACCATTGGTGGACTGAGTTGGGACAAACATGAATACTAGTGAGAAAACTAACAATCAGAGGTTATATATAAAAGTCACAACAACATAAAACTTAGGAAAAATGTATTTTTGCAACCTTTATTTTAAAAGAATTTTTTTTATGTGAAATATCTGAATTATGAAATGAATAAACAGAATAGAATACAAATGAGGGTAATATACATTAATTCTTAACACTTATTTTATCACACACTAAGTCAATATACACTCAATACACTTGATATACATTCAAGCTATGTGACCATGGACTGAAAATAATTGAGCCTGGACCAGGCAAAATATACATTAATTCTTAACACTTATTTTATCACACACTAAGTCAATATACACTCAATACACTTGATATACATTCAAGCCATGTGACCATGGACTGAAAATAATTGAGCCTGGACCAGGCAAAAAAGTGACTGATATTATGAGCACTCATACACATTGTCATGGTATGCTGACATCCAATCAACAAATCCTGACTACTTGAAACACTAGGTGGCTCTTACAGCCAGGATGGACTCAGGATTTTCCCTCAACTCACAAACATGTTTCTATTACTTCTAAGGGTTTTTGAAGGCAATACAAGGATACTGTGAAATAATAGTGTACAGAACTAAATGTGTTAATAATTTCTTTAGAGTGTGAAATGAATCATTGATCGTGGGTGAAATGATGCAAGTTAACACTCTGAAAGGAACAACCAAATGCTTAGCAAAGTCACTGGTGTGTTGTGGGTACAATGACTATTTTGTGCATCCCTCAAAATATTTTCTTCGTCCATTCTCTGCATCTATCTATACTAGCAACAGACTACTAGCAGCCAGTCCTATTTGTGTGAGTGAGTAGTATGTTATGTAAAGGATCAAAACCGACACTGTGGTTTTGTTTGAAAAAGTACGCCAGTGGCTGGGATGCGGCTAGCAGCCGATACCTAGCCTTGCCCTTTCACTTTACGTGGGTACAGCATGTGGACTGTCTGCACTACCTGTCTTGTGAGAAACATGTGCTTCATATTAACAAACCATCTCATTTCCCACTGCCATTCTTCATAGCCTAGAGGATAAAAACGCCAAGGTAGTAAGCAAATGATTGCAGGTGTGAGCCCAGGATTTGACACAATATATTGGAAGTCTTCATATTTTTATATCGTATTCATTAATAGCGAGACAGAGTTACAAATAAAGTAGTTATTCAAAGTCAAGGGATACTCTTCAGAAAATCCCTGGGATGCGGGCAAATCTGGAGAAAAACCAATAGCTCTTGGAGAATGCCTCTGAAACTGCTTGCATGCAATGATTTACTCAGTAAAAGGAGAACCGGGCAAGACAATAGAGCAGCGTCACTGGGGATTTATTAACTGTTTTCAATACTATCTATAAAGCACCTGTTTCCACGCATTTGTGCATGCTCAGTTTGCTATCACATTACTAATTATCCAGCAATATCATGGCAGGGGGCACCAGAAATGGACTTCAAACATTGTACCTAACTCACCTATCATGTTCTTGTACTTGCTGAGGGAGGCAGTGTTGAGGACAGATCGACCCTTTGGCTCTGCTTTCCCCAAGTACTTCTCACTGATCAAACCACCACCTGGAAAAACAAACTCTTCAAGATACTTGTTGGCTATTCTCGAAATGTTCATAGCTCTGCAAATTTCTGAAGCCCATTCTTAACACACAGGCAACAATCAAAGTTAAGATTTCTTAGGGATATGAACGCTTCAAGAATAAGGGCCCTAGTGGTTTTTTTGCCACACAAATTCCAACTATACAATGTCAGACTGGGCAAAACAATCCAGTGATTGAGATCATGAGCATAAATCTGAGAAAACATTACATACATAAAGCAAGTATCGACCATCCCGACATGCAGTCGCCTCTAACGACAAGCACGAGCTGATGAAGGCCAATTCTAACTGTGATGCTTGTATACAGACACAATATCAACATGTCAGTTTAACATATAGCTGTGAACTAATACTGATGCAAAAGGGACATCTTAATTCTCACACAAAAAATGAACACAAACGTAAAATTACTTAAAGATATATTTCCTAAGAATATCCTGTCAATGTGAAAAGTGCAAGACTTTCAGATTTGCAGCCACCGTAAACCCACGTCTGCTAAACCTTCAGTGAAACTTGTGTCTGTTAACATGCAGTATCATGTTGTACAAGGTAGCAAGGGTTATTTCCCCTCTTTAAATGGTGCTAGAATCGTTACCAAATCTTTAAAAAAAAAGTATAACTAAAATATATAGTTTTTGAAAGATTCTGCGGCAACAGGGGTGTGTGTCGTATTTTGAACATTATTTGTAAGATCTTTAGACAATGCTTCGAAGAATGCGGTTGTTTTCTGATAAATATCAAAACCAGTTTGTAGTGAATAGTCTGATGCAGTATTTCTACCCTTTGTAGATATGAATTTGAGGAGAAGACATATTGTTCATGCATCAGCAGAGCATTTCTCATAAAACTGAAAACAGTATTGTATGACTGTCTCTACATGTGGTAGTACATGTGCCAATATTTTCTACATGTTGGATCCTACATAATTTATCAATTTAAGGTTGGACTAGCTGTGTTAACACTTAAAGGTTAACTCAAAAAAACTGAATAAGATTGCCAGTTGTACAAAACATGCAGAAAAGTATCATCAATATCTTGCTTTTGAATATAGTACATCCATATAGTTAAATGTATGCATGAGAATTTAGGTATTTCTTTTATGAAATTGCAATTTCAAATTGTTTTAGCTCCATCTCCACATGACACAGCTGTGAGCTTGGAATCAGCAAAGAAAATACATCACTTCTATTATATTGAAAGAGTTATCATCCTTTGAATCAAGGTGATGTCAATAAACTAGACAATGAGTAGGGTTTTTTTCCCATTGGCTACTAAGGGAAAGTCAGTGAACAAGAGACTTTGGATGCCCTATTGTACCGAAAACAATGACCCTCCCCAAATGTTTGGATGACCTTCCCCATGTCCAGACAATGTAATAGAACTTCACAACGTATCATGAAATGTTCCCTCATCATCATCCCCAGCAAGTGTGGTATTTCATGAGACTCTCCCCTGGTCAGGCTTGCTGGATTGGCTGTCACATGTCATTTCATTCCAGTTTTGCAGATCAATGCTCATGATGTCAACCACTGGATTGTCTGGTCCACACCTGTTTATTTACAGCTTTCATTGCTTGCCTTTAAGAACTTACTTCAATATGTCTTTGTGTTTTGGAACGCAGAAATGTAGAAACCTGTGTGCACACCTCAACCGCACTATGAATGAAAAAAAGTGGAAGCCATTCCAGGAGTGAGACCTATAGAGGTTTAAACCAAAGTAGAAATTACATCTCACCTAACACACCATATGCTAGTATTTTGACATTGTTTGCCTCGCAGACCGGTGCCATCTTTGTTGCTGGTCGCATGTCGAGGAGGGAAAACTGGACCTGGTTGCTGGATACGGTCACTCCATGGTCAATGATCTCTTGTAGACGAGCTGTGTCAAAGTTTGTCAGTGCCACCTCACCTGTGAGAACATTGATTGTGTGGATTATTTTTTCCTAGACTTTTGTAAATGAGTTGTGTCAAAGTTTGTCTGCACCGTTTCACAGGAGAGAACATTCAGAGAGTAGGTTATTTATACCTGGACCAAGTCTGTCAGTGGACAGTTGTATGGTTATTAACACATCAAAAGTGATGCAAAGAGTGAAGAAAATCTCACATATATTGGGAACAGTAAACTATGTTTACAACAAACTGTAGAAAATAATGAACTGTATTTTCCCCAAACACTTGCTGTATAGTTTAGCTGAAATGCTTTTAACAAATGGTTAAGAAACGGACATCGTACATTGTACCCATGTGGGGAATCAAACCCAGGTCTTCAGTGGGACAAGCTGATGCTTTGATCATTAGGCTACCCCACTGCCCCATATTTTAAATGCTAAAGATACAGTACCTATCTTTCCCTCCATCCGGAGATCCTGCAAATGTTTCAGTGCATCCAGGTACCTCTTGTCAGAGTAGTCCCACCAGTGAAACTGGACACAGTCCAAGCGGGAGACCTTCATCCGTTGCATAGACCGAGCAATGGCCCCCTCCACTACCTGCCAACATCACATCACTGATGACAGTATTACCACTGAGGCTTAGGATGTAAAATAAAATGACATCAAGGCACACACTTTCAGTGATGGCCAGTGATGGGGCCACTGCACTATAAACAGAGTCATCAGAAAATAACAAATCCCCCCGGCCCAACATACCGTAAATCAACAAACTTCTGCGTTCAGGAAAGTTTTGCGAATGACCTCCAGGTGCAAAACTTGAAAGGAATAATGACATCTCTAGTCACGGTCCATGGAAATTACATGATCAAACATGGTGGTCATACCGCTATTGTTCACAAAGACATTATTGGGCACAATAGTTTAGTACACTAAGAAATGAATTACATCAATACATAGCAATAACCTGTGAAGATCGGAAGTAGAATAGGCCTTCAGCGACCCATGCTTGCCATAAAAGATGGCTAAGCTTGCCGTAAGAGGCGACTAATGGGATCGGGAGGTCAGGCTTGCTGACTTGGTTGACACTTGTCATCGGTTCCCAAATGTGCAGACTGATGCTCATGTTGTTGATCACTGGATGTTTGGGTCCAGACTTGATTGTATACAGACTGCCACCATATAGCTGGAATATTGCTGAGTGCGGCGTAAAACTCACTCACTCACTCACTCACTCACTCACTCACATAGCAATAATGGTAATTAATGCATAAAAGTTCAACTCACTACATACCAATGTCAAGAAGTCCAGATGTTTGCCTGCCAGTAATTCCCTACTGATGTATTTACTTCACAGCAATCACTGATATACTGTGCTTACTCATGTCTTGATATGAACTGTAGTTAACAGTAAATAGATATGCACACATGATTGCTATTTCCAGCACTGTAATCAAAACATTTGCACATGGTAATATTAATCCTTGCATATAGGACAATGCCTTGCAAAAGTAAATTAGAGGTAAACAGATAAATAATCTTTTCTTGTGATGCTTAATTGCAAGTTTTTACAAAAAGAGGACATGGAAAACAAACACGGCAAAGAACTTGCTGGGCTGTTGATCACACAAAGCACTGATGACAGGGAAATTTGTCGATTTACAGCATTTGAAAGAACACATCATCTGACAGTTACTTTCAGTCCAATTGGATTTTTCTGGACTAAGTCCAAATCTATGGAAATCATGAAAATATACATGCCAAAAATCTGCAAATAGCAAAAGGCACCACTTTAGCTGATGTTTGATATATCTACCAAGTCTTGAGGAGGTGGAAATTGAATGGTTTTCCTGTTGTGCTCTCAAAGTCACACCTCTCTTTTGAGACTAAAATCAATATCCCCTGCAATGGTAAAATACTCTTCATGAATATGTCTACCAAATATGATTACAGCATATCAATATGGGGAAGAGGGGAAGGAGAGTATTACAAGGTTCTATGGTTTGGCTTTGGAAAAGAACACTACTAAATTAAGTCGAGGTCAAACTTGTTGCCATGGAAATGCAAAAAATATTTTTTTCAGAAATCCAAACCTTCCAAAAGGTACCAGTATACCACCAGATCTATCGATGTGCCAAGTTTGGTGAAGAAATAGTGAACGGTTTTATTAAGTTCTGCTTCAGAAAAGAGCACAAACACCAATTTCAGTCCAAGTCAAACTTGTCATGGGAAACACATGCAAAACAATTTACGCACCAGTGTAATCCCCAAATGGCACATCTTGGGATCATGGTGAAGATGGCAAACGTGTACGAAGTTTGAAAAAAGCTGAAGTTTGGGAGATCTGCTCTGAACAAGAAGCCACAGTCTAAGTCATGTTTCTATGGAAAATGCAACAAATGAAATTCATATCTGGGTCTAATCCCCAAAAGGCACATTTGGGGATCATGCTTGACATATGAACCAAGTTTGATGAAGCTAGCATGTACAGTTCGGAACATCTGTTCCAGAAAGGATGTGACATTACATGCTGGGTGGAAAAGAATGAAATGTTAAGATTCCAGCAGTGTAAACCAGTGTGCTGTTCTTTTGACGTTACAAGCTGTCATTGGTATCATAACTTTAGAAATCCTTCTTAATGTATGGTTACTGAACAGAATATACTTTTCAAATTCCTATGGACCTGAGAAGATCTGGATCGATACTCAAGCTGTTGGTCACTGGATTGTCTGGACAAAAATGGATTGTTTACAGACCGCTGTCACTGAGTAAAACAGCTGAAACAGCTGAACAAATGAGATCTTTGTTAATGGTAGAAATAACATCTTATACATGCCAGCCAATTCATGTCTGCCAACACAAAGACAATTAGGTAGTATACAATGGAAGGGAATAAGCACAAATATGATCCCTTATGGATTACAACTTCTTTATTCATTATGATGCAACGTTTTGATACAGCTTCTTATGCTTGACAACGGTATAAGAAGCTATACCGAAATGCCGCATCATAACAAATAAAGAAATAGTTAGCCATAAAGTATCATATCTTTGTTTACTATTCATCAACTTCCAAAATGCCATATAAGCAGATCAACCAAAGGGAGACAACTCTTTCAGCAATATTCCAGCAGTTTATGGCAGTATGTAAATAATCAAGTCTGGACCTGAGAATCCACTGATTGACAACAGGAGTCTAGATCTATGCAATTGGAGTACATGCATTAACCAAGTCAGATAAGTCTGACCACCCTATCACAGTCGTCGCCTCTGACAGCATGGGATCCCAAAGACAACTTCTAATCTGGATCTCCAGAGGTGACAGTTCCTCAAACACATACATAATTTCAAGTCCCTTTAAATCAACATCCCAATCTAAAAATATCAACTTACACTGTATCACTCTTGTAACACAATTTGAAATGTTTGCGCTCTGTCCATATGTTTCGCTATCTGAATGTTTTTAGAAGAGAAATTGAAGTGTTCTGAGTTACACAGCCTGACTGCACATTTAAAGAAGCATGTAGCCATGACAGAATGTAAGAAGCCTCTCCTGATGCCAATGACTTATATATGCCAGATATGTGCCACATTGTGAAGGTGAATATATTTTCCAAATCCAGTGGAATTAAAGATTCCTTTTAAGAGATTACCTATACAAAATAAACAGGTTCCGCTGATATTGGTACAAAGCTCTAGGGCCAAATCTCTTTAATGCTTGTTTGAAAATATTGCCTAAACTTTGTCTAATGGAATGCTGATTCATCATGATGTATTCATTTTCATTTCGAATAACTAACTTCCCCCATAAAAACTGGTATATATTTTTCTTTTTCTGTGTTAGAATTAGCCAAAGTATTACAGGTAATATGTATCAGAGTAAAACATGGTTACCTGTCGAGACATTGGGCCTGGTCGGGGCACAAACTTGGTCAGGCCCTGTAACCTGGAAACAGCATCAGCACCTCGCTGGCTGGCAAGCTGGAACACATGGAAAGTATTCACTAAGAAGGTTGACATCAAGGTTTGGAAAAGGTTACATTGGCCATGTTATCAAAGTCATCTCTACATGTGAGTGAATATTGAACTGCTCACCTTTTAACAATATTCCTGCACAATCATGATGGGGACACCAGAATTGAATACAAACATATGGGGAACCTGAGTCTTTGGCTTGGCTAGGAGTGAGTGAGTGAGTGAGTGAGTGAGTGAGTGAGTGAGTGAGTGAGTGAGTGAGTGAGTGAGTGAGTGAGTGAGTGAGTGAGTGAGTGAGTGAGTGAGTGAGTGAGTGAGTGAGTGAGTGAGTGAGTGAGTGAGTGAGTGAGTGAGTGAGTGAGTGAGTGAGTGAGTGAGTGAGTGAGTGAGTGAGTGAGTGAGTGAGTGAGTGAGTGAGTGAGTGAGTGAGTGAGTGAGTGAGTGAGTGAGTGAGTGAGTGAGTGAGTGAGTGAGTGAGTGAGTGAGTGAGTGAGTGAGTGAGTGAGTGAGTGAGTGAGTGAGTGAGTGAGTGAGTGAGTGAGTGAGTGAGTGAGTGAGTGAGTGAGTGAGTGAGTGAGAGAGAGGATACTTTTACACCGCAATCAGCAATATTCCAGCTATATGGTGATCGAGTGTGGACAAGACTGGTGATCAATGGCATCAGCATCAATCTGCGCAAGTGAGAACTGATGATATGTGTCAAAGCAAGAGAGTGAGCCTGACCTCCCGATCCCGTTAGTCTCCTAATACGACAAGCATAGTTGCCTTTTATGGCAAGCATGGGTTACTGAAGGCCTATTCTACCCCGGACCTTCATGGGTTACTGAAGGTCTTTTGTACCCCGGACCTTCACAGGTTACTGAAGGCCTATTCTACCCAGGATCTTCATGGGTTACTGAAGGCCTATTCTACCCCGGACCTTCATAGGTTACTGAAGGCCTATTCTACCCCAGACCTTCATGGGTTACTGAAGGCCTATTCTACCCCAGATCTTCATGGGTTACTAAAGGCCTATTCTACCCCAGATCTTCATGGGTTACTGAAGGCCTACCCTGGGATCTTCACAGGTTACTTGGCTAGGAAACAGTTCAACCACTTGGATACCCCACTGCTCCTCATCATTTCTACAAAGCTATAACATTTAGTAATGCCTAAAACAGCATGTATTTGGCAAATTAAATTCAAGTATGGTGATTTGTAGTGACATCTGCTGAAAAAGTGATGCCCAATATCAGTTTCTGAAAACGTCTAAATAAATCTCTTAAATGGGAACATGTTTATGATTTTGGCTGAATAATTGACTGAAAATTTTGTTTGTTACTCATTAACAAGTTTACCTTCTGTACAAAGGCTCCGTATATCTCTTCTGCTGGGCCATATATATCTGCTAGGTCAAAGGTTGTGAGGCCAGCATCAAAGTACTTGAGCATTTCCTCAACTGAAATCAATATTTGTATATAATCTTTGTAAACTGATTGAGATTGGATTTTTGTTGGAGACATTATATCTTGTAAGTCAGACTGCTTCAAACTGCACACGTAGACACTCAATGGACACAAACAAATTGCAAAAAGCACATTTTTCCCATCCTCGATATCTCCAGGGTCTACGTTCCGAAAAGTCTCCACTATACCCTGGATGCATCTACGGCTCTGCCCGATAAATTTATTACCTCCCTTGGCTGGCTTTTCATCCAATCAGGTGCAATCTGGAGATATCGAGGATGCATTTTTCCATGACACTATTTGTTTTAGTTAAAACTTGAAGACAAATAGCTGATTTTTCTTCTGTTTGTTATGGAACAAATTATTTGTTGTAAAAATACTCCCATGTTTATTCTGAAGAGATTTAACCGGGGTTCATTTAACTACTGTTCCTTTATAACATGGCTAACAGAAATAACAGAAGCCAGTGGCAGACATTTGGTATAGTTGCAGCAAGAGAAAAAACAAACTCACTTCTGTGATTCTTGAGGCAACACGTATTGTCACACAATCTTTCAACAGATGTATCTTATTTTTCAAACCATCTTGTTTCAAAATAAGAGTACATAGTGTTCCTGTTACTCTTCATATTACTTATACTTAAATTTGCCCATTAGCTGATAACCAATTAAGCAACTGAAGTAAGACAAATAAACTTGTTTACATTGAACTGAATGCAATAAAACACAATAAACATGACAAATGACAACAACATGTGAAAAACTGTGAAGGGTATAATACCTGCTTTGCTGGGATCTATGTTGCCATGGGCACCAGACACTTGCCACATTCCATTTAGAATCTTTGCAATCTCCAGACCACCAGAAAGTTTGGTCTTAGGAATTGATACCATCTTCAGTGATTGTAGCTCTGAATGTCTTCCTTAATCTGTATAAAACACATATGTGTGTCTATATACACTCACACGCAAAAGAAACGCAAGTCTGACATGTAGCATCACTGTATTTCTTTTTCAACAGTTAAGTATACAAATACGAGTGGAGTCAGATGTACAGAAATTTGAGCAAACACAGTTCATTGGTATCCATACTCAATAAGGTCTTTACAATTTGTGTCAGCAATTGCATTTTCCGATTTCGATCATTTGAATTACGTCATTTGATACCTGGTGTGCCCACCATTAGCATTGATCACTGCCACACATCTCCTGTACATAGAGTTGATCAGACGATTTGTGAAGGCCCTTGGGATCATTCTGCACACTTCCAGTACAGCTGTACGCAGGTCATCAGCAGCTGCAGGCGCTGGTTGCACTTGGTGGAGACGCCTCTGAATCTCATCCCACAAGTGCTCGATGGGGTTAAGGTCAGGGCTAAGGGCCGGCCATTGCATGACGTTTATGTTGTGCTGTTGAAGAAAGGCCATGGTAAGTCTTGCAACATGCGGACGAGCATTATCTTGCTGGAAAATGTGATTCCGATGTCGGGCAAAAAATGGAGCAACATGAGGTCTGATGACTTGGTCAATGTAACGCTGAGCTGTGATGCCGCGTCCTCGACCTTGACCCACATTCTGGAAGCACATTGGTCCAAGCCTAGCATTAAGTCCAATTCCGGCCCAAATCATGACACTAGGACCACCCCATGCATCCCTTTCCAACATGTTTCGGTCAGCAAAACGCTCTCATTGACGTCTCCAAACCCTGACCCGTCCATCTGCATGTGACACACAAAAGCGACTCTCATCAGAGAAGATGACACGTCTCCACTCACGCTGACGCCAATTTTGATGAACCTGTGCCCATTGAAGTCCTGCTTGTCTATGGTGTGGTCGGAGTATTGGACGACGTGCTGGTCGGCGACATCGTAGGTTGGTGGCGCGCAGCCGTCGGATAACAGTGTCACGGCTGATGTGTTGATTATGTGTCCCGACAGTATCCCGAGCAGTTTGGCTTGCTGTTAAGAAAGGATCACGCTGGTGTTGCCGTGTCATGAGACGATCTTGCCTAGGGGTCGTGACCCTTGGTCGGCCGCTTCGTTGACGGTCATTGGTTGACTGTGTTGTGTTATAGCGATGCTGGAGACGGTAGATTGTTGTTATGTTGACGTTAAAGTGCCGAGCAATGTGTTGGACAGACTCTCCAGCGTGTAAACGTCCGATAGCCTGATTCCTCTCATGTTGGTTTAGTCGCGGCATTGTTGAACAATGAAGGATATGCCAAAGTTCTTGGCGGTTTTTATACCCACTACGGGTAGTGAAAAATTGTGCATATTCAATTCCACGTGGGAAGTGTGCATCATGTCCACATCTTCATTTGAGTGGTGCATTTTGGCGATTCGTTTTCGTCTTGTTGTGATCACACTGATCTTATAAAATGATACAGAAAATGTTCCAAGCATCGCCAAGCATCACTATGTAACGAAGGTATTATGAAATTAGGGGTCCAAATTTGGTTCTTCAGTTCAGATAGAAACTTGCATTTCTTTTGCGTGTGAGTATATATATATATGCAGTTGGAATGTGAGTTAAATCTCTTGTTTCTTTAGCTTAATCATTCTTTAATTTACATTACCATTTCAACATGGATACTCAATGAGCAGTTTTGAAGAAAACTTGGGAAAAAAAGCTACAAAGCCCTTTATCTTGCTTCACACATAATTGTCGTTCATTGATTGGTTAAGCGCTCTTCTATTATTTTCAGTGTACCCTACTTACAAGCGAGGTACATTGCAATATACCCCACTACCAATGGCAACTCATTCAATACTTTCTGGTAGTACTTCTTTATTTCAAATAAAATTGAGGCATGCATGATACATGGAAATTACCAATGTTTTGTGAACGGAAATCAATGGAAAGGAGATAAACTTGTTTTTCTTGTGTCGTCTGCAATATCTAGTGATGGCTACGAAAAGATTTGCCTCACATTCCATGTCTTTGACAAACAAACATCAAGGGTACATCAACCCATGATCCCTTGTGACCAGTACACAACTTCTATTGGCTGTAGTTTGTAACGTTATGATTTGTTAATTTGTTCATCCTATTCCAGAGACAGTGGTACACTTTTTCAAACATGCCTGTCATAATGAGTGAGTGAGTAAACTTAGTTTTACGCTACTTTCAGCAATATTCTAACAGTATCATGGTGGAAAACACCAGAAATGGGCTTCACACTTAGTACCTATGAGGGGAATCAAACCTGGGCCTCCAGAGTGATGAGCAAACACTTTGACCACTTGGCTACACCACCGTCCCTGCCTGTCATTATCTCTCTGAGATGACATCATGAAAGCTGAATATTATGAATGGATAAGGGGTTCAGGTAGCTGCTGCTAACATTACTGGATGATGATATATACATAAATAGTACAATAATGGTTTACGATAGCTGTACAACTTCAAAATCATGTTATAGTATTTGACACATGTATCTGATCACAGAATGTAAGGATTTTCTATCTACATGCAAAGAAGTAACAGTAACCCTGAAGGGGCCTTTGTTGGTAAAGGCACCACAGATGTTACTGAGATTTCTGTATCTGTATGCATTTGTACAAAAGAAATGCATCTTGGGTACTCATACGTATGCATAGTGCCTGTGCTGACAGCGACCTTTTCAGCAATATTATCTAGGGATGCCATGATACATTGATACATCAAAACGTTTTAAAAGATGATACTATTATCAGTACATTCAAAACTGTATCGATATTTAGTTCTGAAAGTATAAACTTAAATAAGCTTATGTATCGATTACATCTGGCAATTTGTGATGTTATGAGACTTATAAATGCTTATTTTTTATGCACAAAGATGAGCAATTAATACTTTTTAATTTCTGAGAATAAAATTCTTAATCTTTTGACATATGAAGTATTAATGCTCAGAATGTAACCATGTATACGCAATAATGCCATGAAAGTAGGCATCATTATACATACTGAATCGTGACATGGACGTCGGGTACGTATCGCTTCATGAAATTTGTTACTTGACATCCCTAATAGTTAAACCTCCTCACAACGGATAACACAGGGATGACACATGCTCTGATAGATTCACATGCCATGTATCAAAGTAGTGTGGATCTGTGATTTAGCCGAGGGGATATTTCTTTGATCAAGTGAACAAATTAATGATAGTTTCTTTGAAAATAAACGATTTTACAATGAAATTTAATCAAAGACCATGTGAATAAAATCCAAGAGCAAATAATTTTTACTTTAAGTTGTGAACAATCTGATGGAGACACTGATATCTAATTTTGCATTCTTTATGAACAGCCTCTGTATAAAGTCAGTTTCTAAGTAAATGTTATTTCTGGGGTCCCTTTGTAATTCTGTTGATGTTGAAGAGTAGGGTGTAGCCAAGATCTGTGCAAAGTAGATACACAACAGTCAACAAGAATAAGCAGTACTTTTGCACATGGACTAACCTTTATGCAAAGGTCTTGCAGTCGAAGTTGACGCCTGTGACAATGCAGACACATAAAGTTTACAGCCCACAACAGAATTCGAGTTGACAAAACACACTTACATAACTGGCGCCATGTTTTGATCATGTGACATGTGTAGGTCAGATGATACAGATTTCGCTTTTGTCATAAAAATATCAAACTATGATTGCTAGGTGTGATATATCGTATATAAGACGTCAAGAATAAAAATGTATATGTTTTTGCAATTGTAACGGGTTCTGTCTAGTGTTATTTGTAAAGCGCACAATAAGGTGCGCTTATCAAAAATGACACCGGTTAAAACAACTGAAATCGGAAGTTAAATTTGTGACTTCCTGTGCGCATCCGGCACGCATGATTTTTTGACGCGTTGAGACAAATTCGTCGATAAAACGTGTACTGCTTTAAAACTTTAAAATGGTGTCGGTAGAGGAATTGTATAAGAATTTTGGGATATTAGCAGACGCTAAAGACAAAGCCGGAGAGGTAAAATTCTGAGTTTTTGTTATTTCTGTTCTTGCGAGTGATGGAGAAGCCACGAAAGCTTATATGCTTTGCTTTTGCTTTCAGTTAAGGGAAGACAACATTTTCTCCTGTAAGCATTATAGTTTCTAGGTGATGGATCTCAGGTTGAAATGAATATATGAAGTTTTCATTTTATAACTGATAAAAGTATTGTCAGTCACATGAAGCACAATCCCGTTTGTGTATGACAAAGACGTATATGTACGTTTGGTTGTGTCTTTGAGGACTATCCTTCTTTACAAAATGTAATTCAGTAATGTTTTCCCATCATAGTCTTCCGTGGGTATGTCTGTTGTTCAGTGGTTCGAAGTGTTAGACTAATGTTGATAAAACAATGATATCGTAAACTGTAAGTGGAGTACAAGATGGTGAAAGTGTGATCACTGTGTGAAAAAAAAAACTGTATGAATTGTTGTTGGTGCTGTGCAGTTTGAATTTTAAATAAACCATTGCTCCAGTCGATAAACATTCATTCTTGAGATGTTTTTCTTTTATAAAAAATTTTGCAGTTTTTGAGATGTTACTTAGAGTAACAGGCTAATATTGATTAAATAAATTAAACGCAACACCATCAAATGTAGATGTACAATGCTATTTTTTTAAAAAAAGATTCACTTGTTCTGTTCCTTGTGACATGCCTGTGTTAATACACTGTCATGTAATTTCCAGCACACTACAGAGTACATGTCCTTCCTGGATGCAGTCAAGGGTGCAGCAGGAGAGAAAAGATTAGCATCACAGTTCATCGCAAGATTCTTCAAATATTTCCCAAATCTCTCTCCAAAAGCAATCAATGCACTGTTTGATTTGTGTGAAGATAGTGATGTCAATGTAAGTATTTCCAGATTACTGAACACTAGTTTAAGTAGTTAGTTTAATGTCAACATTATACATCCATCATGTGATGCTTTTGTGCTTTCAATTAGATTATCATTGGCATGGAGGTAAAACTAAAAGGCTGGCTTAATGAAACATTTACTATGTCTGGGTGGGGTATCAATGGTAAACTGTTGCTCGTATCTCACAAACAGTCAGATTCTCTTCCCACAGATGTTACTCTTGTCATATCTTCCTGTGTAACATTTGTTCTTATCCAGGCTTATATCCCGGTTCTCACAAAATCCCCTGGAAGCTAAAAAATCACAACAAGGATTATCTCCCACTTACTATCCAATCTGATCACATGTTACATCGACTTGGGTCCAATATGTTGACCACCGTGGAGTATAGAATTGGTATTTTTATAATTTTCATGTTTAACTGAAATGTAGAAACTAACGCAATAGAGAGCAGGAATCAGCCGACAAGATGTTTTTGTTGATGTGACATACAAGACATATAATTGTCAACATGTCGGTTGTCAGTGAGGTCAGTGCCTTTTGTCCTCCATTACATGATTGGATTCTTTCTATCAAGAATGTTTGCATTTTGTGCGTTTTAGAGATGACAGAGATCTTTATTATTTACTTCTTCTTTCCTAAAAATCAGTAAAACTTCTGCTGATTACAGCATTACTTACACCATTTGAGACTGTCTTAAATTCTGTTTCTCTTGGTTTGTGCACAGATCAGAAAGCAAGCCATCAAAGATTTGCCGTCCCTGTGTAAAGTAAGCCCTGAGCATGTGCCGAAAATAGCGGAGGCTCTCACTCAGCTGTTGGCATGTGAGGATTCAGCCGAGCTGAGCAATGTACAGACATCCCTTTACTCCCTCTTCTCCATCAATACCAAAGGTTTGTAATACAGATGTTCCTTCTAAAGATCTTATAAATTGAGGGACACATTCATCCAATGCAGTTTATAGATGCTATGCTGGCTTATTGTATTGATGAAAACTAGTCATACACACACATACCTAAACTGAAACTTATCAATGCTCTTGTCTGGTACTAGTCAGTTAAGACACGGACGAGTGTGATGGTAGGGTAGCTTAGTGGTGAAAGTACCTCCTTGTCATGACGAAGACCCAGGTTCGATTACACACATGGGTACAATTTGAGAAGCCCATTTCTCAAGTTCCCTGCTGTGATATTGCTGGAATATTTCTAAAAGCAGCGTAAAACTAAACTCACTGACTCACTCTTTGACATTGAGCATTGCACTAAAATGATTCATACTAGTGCTATTTATTTAGGTACAGTAACATATAATTCTTATAAACGCATAGCGACTAGCAGTTTGAATTGTCACAGTATTTTGATAAATCATTTAGACTAAAATATAGGCCTGAAGCATGTAGCTGGGACCAAACATATGGTTCGTTAGAACTGACAGAAGTCTGTTGATTATGAACACATTTACTTTGTTTTTCACATCTTGATAAAAGGGCCCATGTACATGATGTAGTTTCAAATCTGGATTTTCTGGATTTGTTTGGGTTAAAGGCATGGCACAATAACTGCTCAGTCATCTTAAATGGTCTGATTATCTGCTCTGTGGCCCTTTCATATGTTGAGATTAATTATTTCAAATCCTTGAAACTGACATGAGTGATTGTACTTTCATTTGTAGGTTTAAGATCAGTTATTAGTCGTTGCTCACTGTTGCTAAACAAAAAGCCTCATCCCACCACAGAACACAGTTAGGGAAGTATGTTCAATGAAGTATCTTAAGTCGATCTGAGAGTGTCTTTTGGGAGCACTTCAACACAGGTTTCAAAATGGAGACAGCCTATTCTGGACTATGCTATTTTGACAAAGTTCATGATTGAAAGTTTTGTAAATCAATAAATATTCTGGAGTATATCTAATAAATGGTTTAGATTATGTGGCAGAACTGCCAACAGGCTACAGAAATACACATCTGTTTGAGTAATAATCTCACTGAAGTGAAAGAGATTGGCTATGATTTTGACCAAATTGGTTCAGTTGTCCAACTTAAGACACTTGTTTAGAGTACTTCAAGGTGCATTATTAATAAACACTTTCCACATTTTATAGTCAACACCTTGTTCGCCTGTCCATCCATAATCATTTTGTTTCTGGAGCATAACTCAAAAACCGTTCAGCATTTTTTAACAAAAATTGGTAGATATATGAAACAAGCCCTAAAGTGGCGCCTTTAGCAATTTACAAAATTTTGTTTTATCTATTTATCTTGGGTTTGGACTTGTCTCAATTTGGAGGGGATGGGCTTTGTTTCCAGAGAATAACTGAAAAAATGTTAAATATCCTTCAACAGAACTTGGCAGATATACGAGACAGATGCCAAAGTGGAGCCTTTTGCTATTTACATATGTTTGGCATTCTCACTTTACCCTGTTTCCTTGGAAAGAATTCGAATTTAATTTCAAAAGTTTTGTTTCCAGAGCGCAACTTGAAAACCTTGCAATATCATTCTACATGACTTGGCAGACATATCCAACAGATCTTGAAGTGGTGCCTTTTGCTATTTACAGACTTGTGGCATTTATATTTTTCATCTCATGATATCCATGGAAACGCTTATGGCAAAGTCTGAAAAAACCAAGTAACTGTCAGATGATTTGTTCTTTTGACTTTGTGGGGTGTGTCGGGGGTGGGGGGAGGGCGGAAGAATTTGTAATCTGATGACACTTGTTTAGCACTAGCGAGCAATAAGAATACTGATGGCAAACAATCTAGAACATTTTAGCCATTTTAATAACATTTAAACATGATGGACTCAGATTATCATGCTGGTGATGTTTATGATTGTACAGGTACCTTGGAGGGCATATTCAGTCAAATTCTAGCCGACCATGAGGAGGATGATGTTGTGCGAGATCGAGCAATCAAGTTCCTGGTGCTGAAACTGAAGACGCTGGGAGAAGAAGCTATGGACAAACAGGCAGAAGAGTTCATCATGACACAGGCAAAGAAGGTAGGTGTTTTGTTTGGTGGACAGGGTAGTGCTTGGAGGTAAGAACTTTGTACAACTAGGACTGACCAGAGATTTATAGGGACAGGGAATATTATGTCCCCTTCACCTTCTGCCAGTGATTGGTTTGCTTATGCAGCACTCAACAATATCCCAGCCATGTTTTAGCAATCTGTAAATAATTGAGTCTGGACCAAGGGTTGAAAGCCACACAGGGCAAGTGACAAAGCCACCAGGTCCAGAATGGACCCATCCACTAAGAACAGGTAACTCTAAACTGTCACCTCATACCTTACTTTCCATGCTAAATGTGATCTGACAGAATGTTGGGAGGCAGATGGCCTTACACCAAGGACATTAAAATGCATATAAGTACCCCAAGGAGGACTTTCTTCAAAGAATCATTAACCCCTACAGGTTTGTTCGATTTTTTCCACATGCCCTGATTTTTATGATATACACCCCATGACATAATTATGATGATGTAATTGTTAAAGAATAAATCAACATGGTATTTGATGTTAATGTTTAGTGGACTATTTATTTAGAAGTGATAAATAGCAAAGAAAGATGACTTATAATTCTTCTTCTTCTCGTGACAGTTAACAGCTATATTTTGAGCAGATATGAAATGAAATCCAAGTTTTTTTGGACTGTAAGCAGAAATTACATAGTAGCCCATGGACAAGTAAGATGCCATTATTTGATTGCCGGAAATGAAAACTGACTTGTCCCGGATGTTGGGCGATGGGATTTGTTTGCCCCCTATGGACCAGAGAGTCCAGTGATCAACAGCATGAGCATCGATCTAAGCCTACAATGGCGTGTCATCCAAAACAGTGAGTCTGACCACCCGATCCTGTTGGTCACCTCTTACGACAAGCACAGGTTGCTGAAGATCAGTTCTAACGCATGGGTGAGGGCCATGGTGATACCCCTTGGATAACAATTACAGACCCGTTCCCTTCTTTTGGTCATTATGGACTTATCATGCAATGAATACAGAATGTATGGAAGTGCTTTTGGGAGTAACGTTAAAGAGACAGCTGACAACCTATGTTGGTTGTAACCATATGTAACAGGGCAGTCTCGGTGTCATTTTTAAAGGCTTGTCATTGTAGCCTTATGACTTGGATCATTGTTCACTGTGATAGTCATAGTCCACGCTCAGTTATAAATATACTCAATAAGTAGATGTCATATAGGTGAAATATTGCTGAGTGCTGCTTCAGATGGCAAACCAGTATTATTTAAGGTCATTATTAACGTGTCCAGTTGGCTGGAAATCACTTCTCCCACAAGAAGATGGCCTTTAATAGTTTTTAAAATAAGTCAGTATGTACTGCTTTTCCTGCAGGTACTGGATGATGTTACAAAGGACGAGTTCATTGCTGTGATGGACATCCTGCGGAACCTGCGAGTGATGAGCACTGTCCAGGGCAGGCAGCAGCTGGTGGACATCGTAACTGAACAGGCCGAGCTCGGACAACCATTGGAGGTAGTAGAGAGAATGTCATATATAGGGAGATATTCAACTGATAGGGCTCATGACTTCTTTGAGTGGTATTTTAGTTGGGACATTCAATACTGACCTTACTTTATAAATAATTATTTATTGATAAACTATAATTAAATAAGAGACGATGTTGTTAATTTTTCTTCAGTATTGTATGGCTCATGACTTCTTTGCTCATTAATACTTGGTATCCAGATTGTCTCTATGTTTGAATGTGTTTGTGGACATAGACATGTGAGTTCATGTTTGTTCCATGTGTAATTCACCTTGCAGGTTACAGATACAGATTGTGTAGACAGATTGATGCAGTGTGTCAGGACTGCCATCCCCCTGTTCTCTGTAAGTACTGAACATCCAAACTAACTGTAGATCTGGCTTAGGGATGGAGTATTAAGGCTGTTTAGGTTCTGAATTCATGATTACCTTATACACACAAGTAATAAATACCTGAAATGGGACAGTTTCAGGATGCTTGTTTATGGAATGTTTACATGCATAGTTCAGTGGGTAAAATGTCTACCTGCAGTGTAGAAGGAATGTTGTGTAATTTCCTGACCACATAGTGGAAGACAGAGCACCTGCTAATAGAATATTTTATGCATGGTAAAACCATGTCCTCGCTTTCTTTCCTTTACGCCCCAGGCTGTAAGACAACTAATGTAGCCTGGTATGGTGCCACTTTTGTACTGAAATCTGAGCTTCTGCATTTATTGTCATGACATTGGATATCGGAATTTAGCCTCCAACATTATAGCACATGACACTCAAGTGCATGTATTGAAATGGGCATGTTTTTGATGTTACAGAAAAATGTTCATTCCAAGGCATTTGTTGGTTACATCTGTGACAACGTGCTTCCCTCCCTGTCCAGCCTGGCCAGTCCTGAGCAAGATGTCAACATTCAGCTGGAGATGCTCAAACTCTTTGCAGAAATCTCAGAGTTCAGTGGGGACATAGAAAAAATTGATGAACGATTAGAAAAGGTTTTTGACAGGTTACTGGTGAGTAATAATCTGAGACTCTTTAGCAGCCGTATTGGTGACCAAATGTTTTCTTGATTGAACAATAGAATACAGTTTAAGGACTCTTCCTCAATGTTAGTCATGTTACCGCTGTAAAATGTCCCATGGATATCCAGGTCAGAACTAGTCTTCAGTAACCGGTGCTTGTCGTCCGAGACAAGTAGCAAGATTGGAAGGTCAGACTGACTGATTTCTTTGACATTCATTGTATCCCAGTCGTGTAGATCAGTGCTCGTGCTGTGGACCTCTAGATTTTCTAGTCCAGACTGGATTATTTACAGACTTTTTTGATATTGGTAAGTGCAGAGTTAAACAAAAATTGATTAAACAACCCAGGGGCAGATGTAGGTTTTTGGAGAAGGTGGGGTGGGGTGCGCCTAAATGATGAATTTTGGGGGCGGGGGGTTGGAGGGGTTTGCAAACAATGTGTACATTTACGTTTTGTCAAATGTCTCTTCCAGGAATATATGCCATTGCCACCATCAGAGGAAAATGATGAGTTATCGTCGAATGAGGAACCCAAGCTCAAGTTCTCTTTTGTGGAATGTTTAATGTATGCTTTCCATCAACTGGCCAGGAAAAGTCCAGAGTTTTTAACAGATGAAGGCAATGCAGAGAGGCTGAAAGACTTCAAGATAAGGTAGAAACATGCTTAACTTGGCATGGAAATGAGTGAACTGAAAAACCATTAAGGGATAACCAGAATGTGTTCATTTGAGTGAATATATGGTGTTAATCTTAAGGTTTTAAAAAGGGACTGACTGTATTCTTTCATGGTGGACAGATAATTTGTAATTCTGATGTTTCTGGTTCCACAAAGAGCAGAGATACCAACCCTTACGCTTTTGGTGTGATTATTACGTTTTTGACCATTTAATTATGCCATAAGACTTAATATGCGCAAATTATGCTTTTCTACTGGTTTTAGGAAAAAATTTCACAAGGAAGTGTTTTGTAATGCACTAATTTGGGAGTTTAGAAATGACCTTACACAGAAAGAAATCGCTTATTCTTGGAACCACGCTCATTCCAATTAATTTTTAAGGAACTAAAGTATCTTGTGTCACCTGACCAATAATTTTTTAATAAATTTTATGCATGTAGTTTCATAATGATTGGTGACATGTATTTCTGTCTAGAATATTCCTTTTGTGAAAACGTGCACTATATTGACGCAACCGGAAGACAAGTATTACATTTATTGGGTCTACATTACCCTTTGTAACATCCAGTATTACACTTAGGCCCAAAATAGGCTTGGCATCTCTGAAAAAGGTTCATTTTCATAAAATGGTTTTCATGTCGCCCTGTCAACAATTGCAAGTCATGGGACAAGTCTTTGAGAAATAAACAATGCCTGTCAACAGCAGGTCTGAGATCCACAAGATCCAGTGAAATACTGAAAACTGAGATCCACGCTTACAATAGGCTTTGATATTTAAACCAAATGTGACCCCACATACTAGGTTTCTGTTGAATCCATGATTTGATCCTTAGCAAACTGTGAGTAGTATATGATGCTTTTGGCTGACGTGACGTGGTGAGTTAACACTGAGTCTGTTGTGCTGTAGGTTGCAGTACTTTGCCCGGGGTGTGCAGGTCTACATCAAGCAGCTGAAAGCAGCATTGCAGGGCAAGACTGGAGAGACGCTCAAGACAGAGGAGGTGAGTCACAAGCTGCACATAGCTTGTACAATCTATTGTTGGGGTCACTGCAATTCACTGTGAGCCCAAGGAGCACAAGAAGTCTGTGATCACTGGTTCAAATTCTGGTTTGCCCAAGTGTTTCCAAGATAGTCAGCACTGAACCTAGAGGCGTGGGGGTTTTGCTGTAGTGGTAAGAGTCTGAATCTGCTTTCCTTGCACATTTAGCTCACACACTGTAGTATAAGGGAAATATTTTCAAAATGATATGAAACAGAACTTTAGTATGATGCTGATGGGCAACTTCCACATGCCTTGGAAGACCTTTTATAATCACTGTAGTGCGTGCGTGCGTGCGAGCGCGCTCAAATCCCATCTTAGCCTCAGTCTTGCCTCAGGAGTAAGGGTGATTCAGTCTAAATGTGTTTCAATTCGCTGTAAATGTGTGTTACAACCCCAGTTAGTTGTGGGTTTGTCAACACTATACATGTAATTTTTGTTTTACAACACTGGGAAACATGTGAGATGTGTCACTTTAGGCCTTCATGTCACATTGAGCTGCAGTGATATAACTGGATGACTGTTCAATGCAGTGTTAAACCAATCACACTGCTCTCGTGAATACTACCTTAGATTAAGCAGCATTAAGCCAACTTGACCACGGAGCTTGATGTGTATTTATCATGTATTGACTTTGTTGTAACTTGATTTCCCTACCTTTCTGTATCGTGTTTCCAGAACAAAATCAAGGTTGTGGCACTGAAGATTACCTCTAACATCAACACACTGATCAAGGATCTGTTCCACAACCCACCATCTTTCAAAGCTACCATCACCCTTTCTTGGAGACCCATCACGGTAAGATCCTTCAATTAACTGTAGCTCTGTAGTATCTGTGGTGAAGGGGGTTTGGTGGGGGAGCCTAGGGGTTAAAGTCTGGAGACAGCATTTCACCACATGGTTCCAATATGTGAAGTCCTTTTTTGGTGACCCCCTGCCTGTCGTGATGTTGCTGGAATATTGCAAATAAACAGCATAAAACTAAGCATACTCGCTGCATGGTGAAGGCTCACTTGATCACACGAATGTTGGGAATATTAGTAGAATTCTCTGATTGAGCAAATCGTGATTGTGGTGAAATTATATGTTATTTATGTTCAAATCTGATTCTTATGATGATAGCTTGTCCAGAGGGTCATTGCACAAAGCAGTATTAGCACAAAGATGAAATTAACTCACCCAGACTTGTGATATTCATAGATCGAAGATTGTGTTGTGCAACAACTCCCGCAACTAAAGTTTAGGCATGTTTCACAAATCCAACGTATGAAAGGATTCAAGCATCATCCAATGCTGGTCTTAAGTGTCAAGGGGTATTTGGATAGATCTGTGGTCAAAGTGTTTGTTCATCATGCCAAAGATACCAGGACAGTGTGCAAAGCCCATCTCTTGTGTCCCATGCGACTTGTTGCTGGAATATTGCCAGAAGCAACATGAAATCATGAACACTCTAAGAGATGACCTCATGCACTGAGTGTCACATGTCTGTGACTCTTGTGGCTTGTTGATTTTAATTCATCAAATAATATACACCCGCCAGCTGCTTGTGCATTGAATAAACCAAGATATCATTGATGTCAGTGTTTACTTGTGTGTAACAGAGATTGTTTATTGGTCAACAGAAAATTGCTCCTGCATCTACAAATGCCGCCAATGGAGCTGCTGGGTAAGTAGGTTGCTATGGTTTGCCTTCCAGAATCAACAACCTCTTGTTTTGTTTTCTCTGATTCCTTCAACTGTGAAAGGTTCATCTGTGGCAACACTACATTGAACAGCTAAATCACTTTATGGCTTCACTTATGGGCCAAAACAACCTCTCTTGTTTTTCACTAATATTATCATTTGTGTGTATCTTTACTGAAACTCTGTATCATTAGCAGCAGCATCAGTTGATGCTTTCCGTTTCCATGGAAATCACAACATGATATCAGCATAGGACTGTTAATTCCTGAAATTTTATATTAAGTAGAAAAAATTCTTTCTCTTGAATTATATAATCATTTAATGTTAAGGAGGCATGTTGATGTAAATCACTGCAGTTTGATAGGTGTTATGCTGGATCACATTAAGTGAGAGGAGTTTGTGATCCAAGGGATAAGGCCAGAATTTGGGCCTAAATATTGCTTCTAGTGTTTACTCTATAACGTAAGAAATGTGTATTCCTTTATGTTACAGCCAGAAGAGGATCACTCCTATCACATTTGACTCAGATGGGTCAGGAGGAAAGAAAGTAAACAAACAAGGGAGACAACTGTACTCTCCTCCAGGTGGAAAATTTAGTGAAAAAGCAGGTACCTACCCACAAGGTAATTGTGACCGATGTATTGTATTGTTAAATGATTGTATTGTCCATCTCTGTTGTCGATTTTCTTCATTTGTGACTGCAACTAATTCTCTATCTAATTACATAGGTCAAGGTCAAGGAGGCCAGGGAGGTCGAGGTCGTGGACGAGGATCATACAGAGGCTTTAACCGAGGTCGGGGTCGTGGTTACAGACGCTGGTGAGAAGATGATGGACGTGTACTGGAGAAGACAGATGCGTAGTCACGACAACCGATTGCACTGATCTTCCCCTCCTCCTCTACATACTACATGACAACATGATAGTGAATCTACACAGTTAAAGTGTCACCGGGAACTTCACAGCCATGGCCCAGTACATTACAGCTTCAATATCAAGGCAGCAGGGTGGCTTCAAAGGCGCAAATTTTCCGATGTTTGTCTTATGTCTATTTAAACAGTTTTGACGGCGTAATCTTGTTTAAATCCTTCAGAAAAGAATGGATAGAATGGTTTGGGATGTTGTCACTGCATGTCCAGTTTGATATGAAACACTTACTACTGTCATAGTGATTACTGGTAATTTGGAGAAACAATTACCATAGGTTTTGTATTTAGAATAAGTAATCGTGAAATACATTTCCTCAAGAAAGTGAACATATTCATGCAGTTATATCTGTAACTATGAAAGATGTGTTATAAGAATCCTGTTGGTAATTTTATGATTAGACTTAACACCAATTAATGCATTGGAGACATCACAGGCGACATTTCTCTTTGAAAACCACTTGATGGTCTTGTCAGATAGAGATGTTTTCTAGTGATAGTCATGCTCATGAACATAATGTCCCCAAAGGGAAAAATTGCCATTTTGATGATAGTTGTCTAGACTATTACACTGCACACGTTTATTACATTTATAGTGTTACCTTGGCAACAGGGCCTGTTGCCTTGGAGATAGATCCAGTATCCCAATGCATCCAGGATGGGACAGTGCCTGATTGTTCTATGATCACAGACTGTTTTGTCCATATACAAATTGAGAAACCCAGTTGTATGTTGAGAATGCTCATTGATATTGTTACCAAAATTTTGTGTAATCCAGTCACACTTTTGTACATATTGTATGATCCTTTCACAATAATTCTAACATCTCACTATTGAGTGATTGTCATAGTTACGGCCGATCTTTGTTGCTTTGAGATTTTGTCATGGCACTGAAAACTAGGTTTTAATGATGTAGTGAGTGATTAGGTTACATATGCTGGTGCTGCATCTTTGAGATGTAGCTGTGCAGAATCATTTTTTCGATGTACGTATGTGTCACATCGGTGACCACTGAAGGTGTCCTGATGGGAGCTATTATGGACCCTGACCGACATTGACCAACAGGGCCCTTGTATTGACTGTCTCCACTCACTAACGCTGGACTTCCTGGTGCTATGGAACCGTGTCAACATGGTCAGCTGGAAGGTAGGGAGGGAAGTCTACAGTCACTCGGTAGCCTGTCACAGAGACTCCGGGGTATCGGTCTTGATAAAACTGACCACGTATTTGTTGATTTTGGCCCCTGTCAGCAGTATTGAAGCTATGATTGGTGGCCTGTCAGTTTTGCACAATGTGTTATGCAGAGTGTCCCTTGCCATTCTAGATACCTGTGGCAACAGGCTTGAATCTAGATATCTAAGGTTTTCAGCACCATGTCCATCAACGTGGGTTTTTAAGACCTGTATCACCTCAGATTTCTATCCTCATCAATCAGATAGGCAGTGATACAACTGAAATACTGTTCAAAACCGTGATAACATAACAATATTTGTAGTTGTGAAGCAAGTGTCCCCACATTTTCATTATGTTGTTATGAAGCAAATTTCTTGTATTATATTAACATATTGTAACTCGCAGTGGGGTGAGGGTCGAGACATTTCGTTGCAAGACCTGGTAGTGGGACTCTGTGACAGGACAATTCAGTGACTGGATTCTGATCTTGTGACGGTGTAATCCAACACAGTGAGACTTGGTTAGCACTACATTACAGTGGGTAATATTTACAGTCCAACTACAGCACTTACATCAGTATCCTTGTCTCAAACTGCAGATAACTGCATATATTTGTGGGGGTCTGATTTTTCCGTTACAAGGTCTCACTGAACGTATGTAATTGTCCCCAATTAACACTGCAGATGGTTCCATAAAAACTGTGAGTGAGTATATACCTTTCTCATCTTTATACTGCATGTGTCTCATTTGTGCTGTGAGGTCAAGGAGGCAGAGAGCTCCAGGTAGGAGATGGTTTCTTCTAAGGATGATGGTGAGTGTTTAAAACCCTAACCCTTAAAGTACCAGCTGCTCATACATGTCTGTAGATCTTGGTTGCAACCTTGTACCAAACAACAAAGGTAAGTGTGCCTCAAGGCAATAAGACTGAGCATGAGTAATTAGGTTTATCATTTGTCTCAATTTTAATAACTCCAGAATGTGTGGACATTTTCAACAGTATCCCTTGTCTATCTGTTATGGCAATTCTACAGATTCACACAGTGTATACAAATTGTCCTTGAATTGAAAAATTGTTCATGTGTTCAACCCTATCCTGAGGAGACTGATGCTGATTGTATTCTCATGAAGCCACTGGCAAGAGGTAAGAACTACTCTTTAATTTGCTTATGTTTTGTTCTCATTCCTGTATTCAAATAGAGTGATCTAAATGAATACTGGAATTCTTCAGTCAGAACAGTCAGATTACTAATTATAGTGGTAATGCATGAGAACCAATGAAAATAAAAATTTGTCTCTACCAAAGAGAAGGCATTTTTGTGTTTCACTGTCAAGTCAGTTATCTTTTATCATGGACTCTGAGAGTTGCTTTGCTCTTGTTCCCATCTCCAGCAGTTTACCTTCCTTCTATGTCCTGAATGAAGAGTAACCAGGTATTGTCAGATAATACTAGATCGGCAGAGTAATATATAAGATTTATTTTCATGCACCTCTGACATTGATGATGAGTCCAGTGGGAGACTGTATAGACAAGGTAATGCTTATAGTTGATACATCAAGACCAATCTCTTGGAGGATGAACAGCAGTTGATGGTTTGTGTTTATGGTGGCTGATTATTTCTCACCATTTTTCCATTTAATTGTCATTTCGTAAACTCAAGATGAAGCAAAGCCTTGGTGTCTGTTGTAATTTGTAAATTTTGTCAGTTTTGGTCTCAATATTTCAAAACGGTCAATTTTCCAAGGTCACCCATCTCTCTAACACCATCTGGACCAAATATTTCGGAAATGGATACAGTAAGACAATGAGAGTGAATGCCATCGAAGATGTTGATGTTTTTCCAGCAGTAGGCTTCATGCTTCACAATAGAGGCTGCTGCTACTTTGAGGGATGTGATGTTGACACTATGCCTATATCATTTTGCTGACTCGGTAAGAACATAACCATGACCTTTAATTGGCCTTGACCAGCATGACCTGGGCACTTTCCATTCATATTGCTCAGAAATGTGCTTTTATGTAAAGGAAAGTATTTTTGCATGGGTACAAGAGATGTTGAATTCTTTGCTTCATCAGATTTTAGGAAGTGACATTTTAACCTTCATTTTTCCATTGTATATTAGAACATTGTCCATGTTATTTGTGTAAAATGTTTTAGAAATATGCATATCTTTTGTATTTTGTTATGTTTCCCTTTTGCTTGTAGTCATTTTTTGCTCTGTACAAAAGTCATCTCTTGATCATAAAACAAGAAAAGTAACAATCAGTGTCTTTGTTTTTACTGCGGCACATTTGTATTGTAGTTTCAAAATGTGCTTCCAGGAATTTTTGGGACTGTTGTTTACAGGTTCCTCCAGTATTAGTCATAAGAAGACTTCAAGAGTGGAATCTTGTTGTGGGGACTCTCTCACATTGCTTGTTGATTGTAAGGGAAGGCTGGTGGATGGGTCCTGCTTTTTGCAGTATTCTTTTATCATGGTGGCAGATGCCAGATATTCACACATTGTACCCATGTGGGGAATCAAACCCAGTTCTTCAGTGTGATGAGTGAACTCCTTCTTCATTTGGCTACCCCAGTGCCCTGATTGTTAGGGTTTGCATACGTGTCCTCATGGTTGTGGATGTGCATGGTTGTGTTCAGCTGACCAAGTCAGACTAAATTATAACATTGACTCCTTGGAGTTTCTACTGGCCACTTGAGTTGTATACTCCCCAGATAGTTGAGAATAACATTCTATTTGCTATGGCAGTTATGTAGCTCTGAGTATGCTTTACTGGGTGGATTTGGGGTCCATGAAGATCGAGGATAAAATAGGTCTTCAGTAACCCATGCTTGCCACAAAAGACGACTGTGCTTGTCGAAAGAGTGACTAACAGGATTGGATGGTCATGCTCGCTGAGTTGGATGACACATGTCATCGATTCCTAATTGCGCAGATCGATGCTCATTCTGTTGGTCACTGGATTGTCTGGTCTAGACTTGATTATGTACAGAATTCCACCATGTAGCTGAGTGCAGTGTAAAACTAAACTCACTGTGGATTTGTCTCCTTTTAAAAAGATTAATATTAGTGGTATTATACACTAATCAAAAATTAAATGTGAAGTCTCTTGGGCAGCTCATTTACCCAAGTACATTGTCAAATGATACTATAGTCGTTTGGATCAAAAGCAGACCGATGAATTGCAGTGTAACTCGAAAACTAATCAGCATAGCATACTCAATGAAACATTGATCATAATCAAAACATATCAACTGTGTGAGGTTTTTGCAGAAGTTTTGTCTTAATACCAAAAAAGTTGTTTAACAAACTATCATTAAAATATTCACACAGTCTTTCTCTTGTTTTCGAGCTAGGCTGCAATTCATGAGTCCGCTTTTGAGCCAAACGGACTATGATGCTATTGTCTGGCATGGACTTGATTATTTACAGACCACTGCCATATAACTGGAATATTGCTGAGTGTAGCGTTAACCAATTACATAGCAGTGTAGTAGAGCAGGATTCAGCAGATCCACAAACAAGGAACGTGCTTGGCAAAAAACCTAGTTTATTACTCAAAGGAATACTGAAGGTGCATTGAAGGCACTCTTGGAAAGGTACAACAGATATGAACACGAGGTTGAGTAGAGATATCAGTTCAACAGTTTACAAAACTTTATGTTGGATGATGTCCATTAGTCACAGCTAGGTGTGTGATGAACAGGAAATTTGTAAGACAATTCAACGACAAAGTAATGACATATCCCATCAGCCAGGATCATCAGTGGGTGTGGGAGAGAGAGAGATGAGTAAGCTGGGCAAAGGTATCTTGTAGTTACAGTGTAGACATTTCACACTGAACAAATTATCAGTTACACAGTTAAACTTTTTCATTATAGTTAATGCTTCAGTTTAAAACAATTGGTTATATAGAAACATACACAGATTGAATGGATTTTCATGGTAACATTGAAATCCTGGTTAGTTATGGTAAAATATTTTGGCAACTGAAAGACGAATAATATTTGTGTAGGTATGGAAATGTTACCAGTGCTTGAACTAATAATTTTGAAAATGATGGAATATATATTCTATTTTCAAATTTAACTTTAAATACTTTTAGGCAGAACACAAAATTCTAAGACATGCATAATCTTTGGTAAAGAATTAATACATGACTCAACATTTGGCAAGAAGGAATGATATTTGTATTTGGGCTTGTATACATTGCCCTGCTTCAATATATATTTAAAATATGTAAAATATCAGTATTTCATTGTAATATATATATCCTAGATAATCACAGTAAATTTGTTGATAAAATATTCAATGATTAATTATATATATACATACACACATTGAGCAAAGCATGAGGTTACATATTAATTATATACATGTGCATGCAAAATGTACAGCAGTTGAGTAAATTACATAATATTTGGTGAGGATCACACCTATGACTAAAGATGACTTGATCCTTAGCCAAAATTAAGTTGTATATAACAATGCTGGATATATAGCATTAAGCACACGGCTAAAGAGATCTTGCACAGAATCCAGAGATGCTGGCAGTGGATACACAATGTACCTGACATACCCTGTCAAAGTGATTACTTCGGACATGCAAGTATATGACATACAGGCGTTGTTCCACAAAGTAATCTTAGTGCTAAGATGACTGTAACTCCCATCTTTTAACACTGTCCTGCATTACTAATGGTGCTAAGATTGATTTGTTAAACAGGTCCCAGGACGCTGCTGCAGGTTGTCTTTAAAGGCACTATGTCACACAACAGCTACACATAAAATGTAAAATGCATTTCTCTCAATAATACCATCAGCCCTTAGGGAAGGTACCGTATAATTTTGTATTCCTCAAGAATTACATACTTCAGTTAAAATGTTAGAATGAATTAATGCAATGTAGCATGAAATCAACACTCGCTCCCCCTACGGGAAAATTATTTCATGTGAACCCAACAGAGCAATCTTTATGGATATCCTGCACAACTTGTGATTGAAACCAGTTTGGCAAACACCAACAACACCTCGTGTGTCAATTTTTGATGTAGTAATAATTGTTTACATTCAATATATAGCAAGGGTACTCTTATATGGAAGCTGTTAGCGTCCATAAGTGATTTCAGACAGTCACAGCTTTGTGTTGGTTGTGTGGAACAAGGCCTTTGACATATAGAAATCTGTCATCAGTCCACTATGGTTGCGCTGGTAGAATTATATATAAAGGCATATAATTCTATAAACAAACGATATCAGCTCTATAATACATGAGACATGGTGCCATATTGAACAGAATAACCTGGTTGAGCCCCAAGCATGTTACCATGTAGATAGAAGAACATACTAGTGTTTGAAATATTCGCCGGCCCGGAGGCCCAGTGCCAGTTGTTATTGTATCAGGACAGCAGTTATAAATATCGGCAGGCCCTTTGGCCTTCAGACATCAGTCTTTTTTCAACTGGGTTCTATCCCTTTTTCTTTATTAACGTTCTGGAGTCATCCCTGATCCATCATGTTACGATAACTTGAAGTTTTACTACCTGGTATTTCAGCACTTTGCACATAATAACGTCAACACCAGTCTTTACAAACAAAGATGTCTCTTTGCACCACAGGCTTTGCTAACTGATTTTGTGGAACAGTGAGGTTTATTTTGTTTTTATTGGTTTGACTTAAACATAACGGGCCTGCAGGTCTCATTCAGGCAACTGCAGGCCCTGTTGACCAACTGGCAAATTAAAGCATTGCAAACACTGCATCATACAACTATTCACAAAGGTCAATACACTACTGTGAGATTATTTGAGAGACATTCACACATATTTCCAAACAATATTAACACATATTATAACAATAACAGTATTTCCTAGGTGCAACAGGTTCTAGGTTTACAGAGGACTCTGGTGTGAAACTAGTTTCTTTGATTGTGTTAGATGGTGGGGTAGCAGAGTATAGGCTCATCACAACTTATGCCTGGGTTTGATTCTGGTAACCCTTGTCATGATATGCTAAAATATTTACATTTACTCACTATCTACTTTTTTCACATCCTGTAAATAACTTTAAATATATGTTTATGAAGACAGTCTCCTCATCAATCATTGAATCTTGTAACCATGGTAACGGTATGAACCCAACATATTGTTTAGAAGGTGATGGCAGGTGTGATGGGAGGGAGAAGACTTCTCTGGGACCCGGCTGACGGGATGGAGACTTGGGACCGTGTCCAGGTTATGGGACTGCTGGACACTTGGGACATCAGGGCAGCCGACCGGGCAAGGTCCTGTCGGGCCATCATAACTGGATTGGGTTTCACACGTTTGGAGATCGCTCGGATCAGGTCCCTTGCATGTTTCAGACTAAAGGCTGCAAAAACATGATTGTGTAATTGACAGCTGGCATAGGAGAACAACTTATAGTTACAGAGGAAGTTGTCTAAATCAGTACTCATCAGGACTGAAGAAATAATCCAGTTTAGACAGAGTACCGGATTGTAGAGCTGGTGATAAATGTACAAGCCAAGAATGAGGCTGACAACTTGCCGGATTGGGCAGATGCCAGTTTTGACAACTTCCTCTGTATAAGGTTCAATGATAGAGAGTGCATGGAAGGATTATCAACCTACAGATATACTGAAGTTTTTTAACATTCTTTGCATTATAGGAATCTCTATTTCTTTTGTCTCTTCTCAATACACTTCCGTAGATCAATTTCATATAAAAATGCAGGAGTTTGGAAACAAAAATTATCTCAAAACCAAAAACCATTTCCCCAATGAAAATCAAACAGTGTGTTTCCCGGAAGTGTTCAGTAATTATTATTATTATGTAGCATGGTTTTCCAGCTAATTGATTGGTCTAAAGGTGGTCAAGTGACCATAAACAGAAAAGAATAGTGACTTCAAGCCAGGTCTGATCAAAACTTATATTGACTTGAGTTACTAAAAATATGCTATGACGTCATTCAATTGTTTACATGTCACAGTATTGTGGAGATAATGTAGTGAAAATAAAATTACTTTTCCCAACTACATGGACATGTCTTGGTTTTTAGAAGTTTCTTTCAGTAACTACATAATAAAACAATTACAGACAGGTGAATTTGGCCAATACCTAACATTATGGACCCATGAAAAGCAATACATGTATTGACTTTGTCCATGATCAATATTGCTTTTTGCAGGTCCATAAAAACAGGTGTTGACCTCATCACCAGTCTATAATTGTATAATGTTGTAACCACTGAGAGTTCACTTCACAGGATAATTATGTTTCTGATGTAACCAAGCACTGAATTGTTAATATGACTTTTCTTCATACCAAAACTAGTGAGAAACATGAGAAACATGATGGACAATCTTGAAGACTTGAAGACATGGCGTACCTTGAAGCCTTGCTCTGATTTCGTCAGTGAAGTAGCCTGACTCGATCCACTCCTCAAAGTCTACAATGTTGTCAAATGCAGACAGACCTTGGACAGAGATTGCAGACAAATAAATATTACGCACACCAAGATGATATTAGAGTTTAAAAACTAGACAGTCCTGATTTCAAAACATGGACAAACTGACAGTGGGGTGCACTTGAATTTGTTTGCAAAAATGGGGATCTGCAAGTGTGCTCTATAATGAGTTTTCTAGATTCAATACAGTTCAGACTTGAGGCTAAAACTATGCCTGAAACAATCTAACTTTTCAATTAAAAATTATTCGATTCGATTCTCATGTCAGTTGACAAAATTCATACCAAACATGCTAATAATGTTATGGAATATGAAAATGAAGGGTTTGGATTATATCTCCAACAAGGGTCATATATATAAAGCTAATTTCTGGTGTCAACCTCAGTTACTGCTTGACAAGTACTAGATGAGCCACCTGACAAATGACCCCATTTTGCATATATGGGAACGCCCTCCAGAACATTCCATTTGAAACAAGAGGGAAACAAATTGTCGTCTAAATACTAAAATGTTCAATTTCCTCGCGCGAATCGTGTCTTGCTAAACGAAATCTCTCTAGAAGACACATTATTAACAGTAGCGGTATTGATTTCACGCCTCCGTCAGCGTGTATTGCACGTGCTTAGTCCCCGACCTACCTCATGTACCTGTAGCAGTCGAGTGTATTCGTCTATATTCCCTGCCCAGCCTACTTGTCACATACGCGTTTACTGCGCAGGCTCATCTAATGCGTGTCAGCAGTATATAGCTGGCATATTACTAAACAGTAACAACACCCACACTCAGCAGTATGTGGAGTGCAACCATGAGTTTCTGTAAGTCTCGGGAACAGGGAGACACACCTTGTATATTTTTTTGCCGGACGTTGGCCCCTTGTCCTATGAGAACACAGGCTGCAAACTGGTTGTTGCCTTGTGTTGCAAAAAACAGCGGTGTACTGCCCTCATCGTTAGTGTTGTCAACATCAGCACCGAATGACAGCAACATCTCGAGGACATCAGTTGGGCCAGAGAGACTTGCAGCATAATGCAGAGCACTGGGGGCGGGAAGATGAATAGTGTTTACTAGCCAGCAAAGTTTCAATGCAATTAATATTAGGTCCTTTGCAAGAGACCTTTGTTTGACAACAAGAAAACAGGATTTTTTTCTAACAAATCACAAAACAACAACAAAAGACCCCACAACACACTCACTCACCAAACACACTTACATGTTTCAAACAATTACAAGTTTAAGTTCAAGTGTATTCAGCCTATATTTTTTCTTCATAAGGGAACAAGAAGTAAGAATTCAGAAATTCATTTAAAATTTTCCAAATCATAAAACTTATCTTGTTCACTTTCACTGAAAGATATTTTCTTTTCAATAAAATGCCTATCTTGTAATTAATGTCTCAAATGTTTAAAACTAAGAGTGGTCTTTAATACCTTACATTTATATATGAAAAAAATAGCTTATAACAATATTAAATCAAACTCATCATCAGTATATACATTTTTTCTCATTCCAAACACAGTAAGTTGCATGTCCAATTTCATGTTGTGAACATGTTGACATTTGTCATTCAATAACTCTAGACAATATTTCCGAAAAGCTCACACATGTTCACAATACCAAAACAAGTGGGAGATTGTTTGAACCTCAAAGAGTAGTAAATATCATGAATCACTATTACTAAGCTTGGTGGAAGTACATGAGCGGAACCTTCATGGGTTTTATGACATAGTGCCAAACATTTTGCATCCATGGCTAATTGTAACTACACACTCCCAAATCTGGAAACCACCATCTAATCATGTATGGAACTTCAAATATACTCTTTGAGGACATAAACATACATCTAAGTACAGCAATTACAAAAAGTAGTTCCTGCTAGACCTGATTGCACACAAACTAATACTGCAACATGCAACATCAACTGTTATCAGAACATGACATATCCCCCGGCCTCCACATATTTGAAAGGACAAATCATCTGACAGTTACTTGATGTTTTCTTAGATTAAGTTTGAATCGTTTCCATGGAAGTCATGTAAAATATAAATGCCATATATCTGTAAACAGCAAAAGGCACCACTTGAAGATCCGTCCCATATATCTGCCAAGATCTGTTGAAAGATATCAAATGGTTCTTCGAGTTGTGCTCTGGAAATGAAGCCTATCCCTCCATTTTGAGACTAAGTCAGAATTGTTTCCATGGAAACCAGGAAAAATAAAAATGCCAAAACATTGTAAATAGCAAGATGCACCACTTTGTGGTCTGTTACAAACATCTGCCAAATTTTGCTGTAAGATATTGAATAGTTTTCGAGTTGTGCTCTGGAAACAAACCAAAAAAATATCGACGTTTTTTTGGTTCAACAAAAACTAGAAAAACCTTAAAGCAAATTGTCAGTTGAATGAATAGGTTCGCTATGAAACATGCATAGTATTAAACATTGCTGAAACAATGAATTTTTTTTCATCTCGTCTCAAAAGCTATGATTCTTCTCTGTTTCCCACAAATAATCAAATTTGTCCAAATGATTTTTTAATGGGCAGGCATGAACTTTGCTCAAGGCATAATTTTCTGAAGATTTTAGTTTGATCAGATTACCAATTTTCTGGCAGATAAGACCAGACATCTTATATAATGTATATGTATCATATGTGAACCCCCATCACCTGTTGCCACCCGGATATCGAGGGTTGGGATCAGCACCACACTCCAGGAGAAACTTGACAGCATCAGCTCGGCTGTTACTGTAACAAAAGGATGAGTCTATTGTAACTATTGAAGAATTGTCACTATAGCACTGTCCTAATCACTGCGGTCATCATCAACCAGTAAATCAAAACTTCCAGACATACAGTATCACATGTCATAGTTGAAATATTATAATATTGATAGTTACAACTGAGCATGGGTAAGGTGGAAGCAACCATGAGAGAATGAGTGAGTTTGGTTTTAGATAGCTTTCAGTATTATTTTATCCTTGCATGAACAGGGGTCACAACTCAGAGCTCAGATGGCCTCGTGATAAGTACTACCAGACAACAAATTACAGCACATATAAATATAAATTGCATTGGTGTTACATCAGTATTCCATGAAAAAAAACCTGCACAAGTCAATTAATCTGCTAAGTCATAATGGAATGAAATCTGGGATTCATTTAATGATCTGGGTGTCAGGCTCAGTGCTGTGACAGTCATAAGGTACAGGAGCTACGATCACTTTAGCCCTGAGATCACATTGTACAGCAGCACCCTCATAACAGGGGATGGGCAGATTTTGTATACTTTGAAACATGTCTCCATGTGCAGAAGGGCAAGAAATTACCTGTACATAGACTTTTACTATGACCTGGACTTACAAGGCAATCTTCATAGCAGGGATAATTAATACATGGCCTAGAATGACCTTCCCCTTCAACTGACTCACATTTTGATCTGCTCTGTCAAGATCCTCCTCATCAAGATGTCTGTCTCCTTTGCCTTGAATACAAAGCCGCTTTCCAACAGCCTGGAGGATAAACAACATACAGACAACAAAGGACTACAAAACAAGATGGAACAAAATTTCCTGATAGAACACTGCTACAATACCAGTTAAAACTCACTCATCCACTCACTCACTGCACTCACTGCAAGCACTCACTCAGTCACTTAAGCAAGCAAGTACCCACTCACTCACTCACTCATTCACTCACTATATTCATTCACTCACTCACCCAGCCACCCACTCACTCACTCACTCACTCAAGCAAGCACCCATCCACTCACTCACTTGTCACAATATGACTGAAACATTACTGATGTGACATTAAATCTTCACTCACTCACTCACTCACCAGTGAGCACACTCCACAAAGTCGTTGGCGATGGCAAGGTGGAGGAGACTGGGTGGCTGCCTGTCCTCCTCGCTGTTGAGTGTGTTGGTGATCTGACCTGAGGTGTCAAACTGAAGCAGCATCTGCATTGCATCGACACGTCCCTGCATAGCACAGCAGTGGATGGGCAGGAGACCCTGACAACAGAACACAAAATGTAACCAACTTTGTGACTGTAAGAACCACAAGCACTTATATAAATGCTGGTATAGGTGAGTGAGTTTAGCTTTACACAGCTAAACCATTAGACTACCCCCTTGTTCCTTTGTTGCAAGGCACAATACAAGTTGTTTAGTGGTCACAAGAAGAACATCAACCCATTGACCCCAAAGGACCAGTGAACAACGTATCTATCTCACCAAACACCTCAATGTTAATTTTGAATTGTTTGAAGGATCTACACTCAGCCAACCTGTGTGAATTAAATGATTCAAATCTTGCATCTTGCTGTTTTTCTCGCAGGTATTGCTTCAGTAAAATTGTTTGAAACATGGGCACAAAACCTTTTGTAGCAATCACTAGATTTTCCAGATGACAAGAAAAACAGATTTAAAGTTATCTCCCTACCATTGATTTTTGTTTGCACACATCATACATGAATCAGTGTTATTCAAGACAAAGGATTACTACCATGAGTACCAAATGAATTCAGAATTGCCAGTGGGGTACCTTGAAATGTTACTTGCTTGTAGTGAGTGAGTGAGTGAGTGAGTTTGGTTTTACGCCGCTTTTAGCAATATTCCAGCGATATCACGGCGGGGTACACCAGAAAATGGGCTACTTGCTTGTAAGCAGGGTACACTGATAATAACAGAAGAGTGCTCTGCCAATCAGAAAACCAAATTTATGTGTAAGGTAAAATATTGGGCAATATGGTAGTTGTATGATAGCGGCATAATCAACTCTTTAAAAGACAAACCAGTGGTTCAGACTGTGTTCCATCAACTCACCCTGTTGTTTCTCTTGATCTGATTGGCTTCCTTGGTGAGCAGAGTCTCAATACAGCCAAGCTCAGTGGGCTTCTCGGACTCCCCGTAACATTTGACATGCAGCGGCGTGTTGCCCTCTGCATCCTCGGCGTTGATGATAGCTCCGTGCTCCAAAAGCAGCTGCAAGACACCATGACATTTGTGACAGAGATCATTTTGATGTGAGTGAGTATGGTTTTATGCTACTTTTAACAATATTCCAGCAATATCACAGCGGAGACACCAGAAATGGGTTCTTCACTGTGATGAACAAACCCTTTGACCACTATGCTACCCCACTGCACTGATATCATTATGAAGTCAAACCTTTTTGAAATTTAAATATCATATAGTTTGAAACACACACTCAAATTATTGCATAATTCATACAACACACTATACAACAATTTTCTGAAAATGAATGAGTGAGGCTGGTTTCAGCAGTGTTCCAGGTGTGTCATGCCACGTCAGTTGAGTGTGTGAGTGAGTTTAGTTTTACACCACTTCTAGCAATATTCCTACTGGAGGAGACCAGAAATGGGCTTCACAGATCGTACCCATCTAAGGAATTGAACCCAAGTGTTTGGTGTGATAAGCAAACACCTTAACCACTAGGCTACCCTACCGCCCTTGGAAAAAAGCATGAAGTTGGTACCACTTTGGTTAAAAAAAGAATGGGAGGGTGCTGACACACCTCAGAACATAACATAACACTGAGCTGGAATCAATCCCACAAGGACAGAGCATAGTGGTGAAAGCATTAGCTTATCACAGTTCAATTCCCCACATGGGTACAATGAGTGAAGCCCATGTCTGGTGTCTCCCGTCCTGACATTGCTGGAATATTGCTAGAAGCGATGTAAATCTAAACTAACTCACACAATCCCACAATCACTGGTTTGCATAACAAAGGGATGAGAGTCTGCACCACCATGTATCCTTTTCCTGAAAGAGTCATATGTCTTATGCACTGGAGGTATGTTTGTAGTGAGTAAAGGGTGTTTTATGCCATATTTCATCTGTGGAATGTAGTCTCTGTTAATGATCAGTAGCTGAGTGCAGTGATCAACCCTGTCTGGGTATATAATGACAAACAAGTTCATATTTGATCCTCAGTTTAGTTGAGTGATTGAGTTTGGTTTTACATCGCTATTAGCAATATTCCAGCAATATCACAGCAATATGGGACACCAGAAATGGGCTTCAAACATTGTACCCATGTAGGAGATCGAACCGGGTCTTCTGTTTGACAAACAAATGCTATAACCAGTAGGCTATCACACCGTCCCTCATTTTAGCTGCCATTTGCAATCGGTGGAGTGGTCTTTCCTGCTGAATGTAGAAGAGAGACTTTAGGAGCTCTATAGCAGTCTTTATTAAATACTATCTTGTCCAGGAACAATCAACTACTCAACATGCTAAAAATAAATGACAACTCAACAAAAGTTTGAAATATTTGCTGCTGAAGCCCCTCATTCACTTTCAACAGTTTGTAACCATAGTAACACTTGTCTGCAGGAGTGATGGACATACCTGTATGGTGTCCTGATCCTTGGCACGGTGGAGGGGTGTGGCACCCTTGTAGTCATGGAGATTGATGTCCACACGTTGCTGCAGCAGCTCCTTTATTGCAGCCTGATGGCCATAGTATGCTGCGGTGTGCAGCAGAGTGCTGCCGTTGATGCATCTAAACAGAAGTGACATCATCATTTTCAGGCGCTTGGATCAGATGGAAACTGTAGACATTCTAGTGCCTCACAAGTAGTAGGCGGTATGTTGCCCAGGGAGAAGAAACCAGCAAATAGATCCATTGGCCAGGATAACATCAACACAGCACCTTGAATATATAGGGCTGGGATGGGTAACTTGGATATCTGGGACAGGTAGGTTATGAGTTGGACCCAGGTATCCATATCAATTACTGGATGTGTTATAATCAGATGACTAACAGGTTAATCAATGCAATATATTATTAAAGTGAGATATGTACTTTTAACCGTAACAGTTAGAACAAAAAGTTTGGTTTTTGAATCCGATCCTTGACAAGAAAACAGAATCAAGCATATAAGACTGCAATAAAAAAAGAAACGACTGGACTTAGTTCAGAATGCTCAGGATAAAATCGATCATCGTGTGAAATCAATCATCCTATGTCATCTATCCCAATAATATAGGTAGTGAAGATAAATGACCAGTCTCTGGTTATTTGCTTCTGAATACAGACCATCTCCCAATCATTTAAACTCATTACTACATAAGGACATAAAAACATTTTTCCTGCTACCTGATTGGTCTACAGGCAGTCATGTGACCATCAACAGAAAAGCATATTAACTCCAACCCTGGTCTGACCAAAAGTCATACAGACTTGAGAGCTCTGTGATGTCACGCTATTATGTTATTCTATTGTTTACATGTCAGAGTATTGTTGACATAACGTTATTGGTTTGTAGTGACAATAAAATTACTTTTCTTGACTAAATGGACATGTATTGGATTTTATAAGCTTTTTTCAGTAACTGCATTATTAAACAACTGTAGACTTCGTCCTTGGTCAGTACTACTTTTAGCAGGTCCACAAAAACAGGTACTGACCTCATGACCAGTATATAATTGTACAATATTCCCTGCAGGTCAAGGCTACAAAACAGCATCGTTCAATGAAACTCTGATGTAGAGATTATACAGGTGCTGTATAGGAGCTTGGTCAGCTTTCAGAGTTAAGGATAGATACATCCACACTAGTGGTGTGACTATTCATTGATATGCATCAATGCATCGATCCATGAGCCACCAATACAGTCAATCGATATAAAGTTTTACATTGTCATATATCCCAAGGTGATACATCAAAAATGCCATGACACATTGATGTTTAAGTTTGAATATTGCCAAATCACAATATCTGTCAAGAGAAAAGACTATCTTTTGTTTGATAATAAAAATATATGCTTTCTTCATTGTCCTTCATAAGTAAATGTGTTCTTGGAAATTCTAGCGTCCAGTACTGTGTCAGACAGAGCGCTCGCATGATATTAACATTCTCAAAGTCTGTGTTTAAACTTAATTATCTTGTTTCTGAATAAAAATTGAGCAACACGGACAGAATTTGACAAAATACTTTAACATGGTTTTGTTTTGATCTGTAGGTGTTTTATAGTTGGTGTTAGAATTAAAGATTTTAGTACTGGGATGCATATTGTATCACAGCTTCAGTGCAAACTACTTTGGCAATATATTGCTGAGAACTAAAATTTTAGCAACGTGATATGTCATGTCACGGGTTGTTTGCCAATACCAGCACTAATCTACACTCTGTGACATAACCTTACCTGCTGGTGAGGCTGACAAACTCCCTCTCGCCAGTCACATGCTGTTTGATAGCCTCGTCCAGTGCCTGTACATCTCCGTTCATGATCTTTGGAACCATGGTGGAGTAGTGGTCATACAGTCCTGTGTATAGGGTGTGTACAGTCTGATATCAATATTCCTCAACAGCAGCAATACCTCTAGAAATGTTACTAACTGAACTGACTGTGTTGTGCTGGCTTTTCAACAGTGACATATATATTGAAGTTCATGTTTTGTGGATAGTGAATTGGAAGAACATCTTCAAGCATAGAACATCATTTTTTCTTGAATATGCAAATTGCTGTGACTCTCAAAGATTATTGGTCATATAACTCAATAAAACCAAGGCCAGCCAGAAGAGATTTTCTGGGTCTTATTACACTCACCTATAAGGAACTTCCTGAAGTCATCATTCTTGGCACATTCCAGTGGGCTCTGTGCTCGGCTGTTCTTACAGTGGACGTCACAGCCCCACTCTATAAGCAGCTGCAACATCATATACAGTGACAGTGAGTGGGTTTGTGAGTGCATGGTTTTGTTTGTTTGCTCACTCATTCATTCCATCCATTTGTTCACCCATTTGTTTGCTTGTGAGTCACTTCATGAGAGTGATTTCCTTTGTTGGCTTTCATTCGTTTGTTCGTTTGTCAATCCATCCATTCGTTAGTTCATGAATCGGTTCATGAGTTAGTTCATGAGTTAGTTCATGAGTTAGTTCATGAGTTAGTTCATGAGTGAGTCAGTTTATGAGTGGTTTCATTTGTTCACTTATTCAAGTGTTTATTCATTTATTCGTCCATCTATATATTTATCTGTTCATTTGTGTGTCAGTCTATGAGTGAGTCAGTTTGTTCATTCTTGAGTGATACTTGAATTTGATACTTGGCCCAGAGAGCAGAAACAGAAAACAATATTTTCACAATTACCTGTACTTCTGCACATGTGACAAGACGCATCTGTTCTGTTAAGACCTTATACCAGATTCTTATTCAGAATCCAGCTGGTAACTTTCTGACTAGTATATGCTAAATGTATGGAACCTTACAAAAAACACTTACATTGGAGATTTTCCTGTGCAAGCCCTCGATGGCAGAGTTGAGCGGTGTACATCGAAAGTTGTTCTTGGCATCTATATTGGCACCACTCTCCAGGAGAAGATACACAATGTCCTGAAACAGTTGGATATTATTGCATTTAGAAATGTCACCTCAACATGGCCGTGTTCTCTTGACCAAATGATTTCAGCAACAGAAGAGTCTGCCCAAATATACCTGGAATATAAACTCACTCACTCACTTACTCATTCACTCACTTACTCATTCACTCACTCACTCATTCACTCACTCACTCACAAGAACAGTCATAACTGTTATTTTACATGTATACATTTACGATGACCATTATGCTAAGACCTCTTTGTCAGGAATATGTCACAAGAAATTGCCAATTTAATTCCTATTAAATTACACTCGATGGTGTAAAATCCTTTCCTCCAATGCTGATATAAAGAATGTTCCTAAGCTTGTCATGACCCAAATGCATAAATTGATGCTTATGCTGTTGATCACTGGACTATCTGGTCCAAATTTGATTATTTACAGACCACCACCATATAGCTGATTCTGCCATCTTTGAAAGCAAGTTTAACTTTGGTTAGGATTAAGGTAAGGTTTAAGGATAGGGTTAGGGTGACTTGATACTTAACAATATAGCTGGTAGGTATCCGATATTCTGCAGGTGTACCTTAATGAATCTTTGACTTGATGTTATGGTAGAGAACTAAAGATTTCACTAGAGTAATTACGGCTTACATAATGGCCATTCCGACTGGCCCAGTGTAGAGCTGTGTTCCCAGTCTTTGGTTCCCGACAGTTGATGAAGGAAGGCGTTCCCTTGAAGAATGAGATCATCTTCTCCACGATGTTGTACTCATTGTCCTTGGCAGCTCGGATGAACATCCTTTGCCAGGCGATGGTGTTTCCGGGGAACACCTGGTACAGGAACACCGTTCCTGCCTTCAGCTGCTTGTTGCGACTCGGGGCCTCCAGGTAAAACTGGAACACAGCAGACGACATCACTAAAGACCATCTACAATTCTTGAACTACGTACTTGGCCAATAGTTACTTGAATCATTGGAACTCATTCACTTGTAGCATGCAGATCAGAATTTACCAGTGTTCCTATAGCTCCTATTCAATTTCAGGATTTCTACATCCAATTTCTGTCTCTAACTTCAATTTCAAGCACAGAAATTCTACAAAATGAGAGTGTCCTGTTCCTATTCATGGACTTAAGTGGTTACATAGGACCCCAGTTTTCATGAATGAGACACTAAAAACATGTGACTCAGAGTCATCACAACTCATTAAAAAAACCCAAAACATTGCATCCCTCATAGACCTCTTGGCAGTGTTCGAAATAACTGCCTGCCCCCCAAGCAAAATGCTAGTTGCCTTTTGCTTGGGCCTGTCAAAAGTTGAAGCTGGTTCACATGGCTAGTGATAATTCAGGAGCTGATTATGTTTACTGAATCATGACTTGCTAATTTTACAGACAATGTCATCCTAAAAAACATAAACAAATAGTGAAATGCATGTTATTACAAAAAACTATCTAAATTGTAAACAGTAACATCATTGGTCAGTTCTGAAGTGCCAGAGTTCAGAGGTCCTATGTAACTACAGTGTGACCCCTGTGATTCAGCATTGGTTGAAAGTAAACCACAGATGGCTGAGGAGGGTTCTCCAACCCCTGAAATCTGAGGACGTCAGAGATGATGAAGAGACAGATTTACATCTATATAAGACGGAGGATGGTGAGCCCCAAACAGCTCCAGATTCTGACTGTGATAGCTGCTATGCTAGTAAAATTCTCCTTCCACTTTGCTATATACATGCTAAAACATCTGACATAATCATAACTAGTAGACATATTCATGAAGAGTATAATGCCATTGCAGGGGATATTGATGACTTTTCTTGTATGGGTATTCTTAGAGAGTGTCCAATCAATGTCATTGGCTCAGAGTTAATAGTCTGAAACAATTAATTTGTGAAATGATTCCTCACACAGGTAATTTGATGATTTAATCTAATTGTTTTTTCCCTGAAAACAAGGGGACTAGTGAGCATTCTGTTGTGCTGGATTCACTGACTAATGGCAGCACCAAATTCATACGTTATTACTAAACAGGGTACGTTGGAAGATGTTTCAGTTTGTTAAAACTTTCAGGATTGTCGATATATTTTGAGGGTTCATTGTGTTATGAAGTGAAAAGCCAATGTAAAAATTGTATGAATTTGTGTAGAGAGCTTCACACTTTGGTCTTCACACTTTACGTATGGTCTCATACCTCGTACTTGGGATACTTGGCAGGATCAATCTCCACCACGTTCAGATCAGGGAGACGGAGAAACTTCTTGACAGACTCTGAAAAACATTGAGGTGAGTCAAGGTAAAGGATAGGCAAGATAACTGCTCAACAGATATAACTGGTCTTACCCTGTTTTGACGAGTGAAGTCACAAATAAGGTCCTGGTTGGCTGGTCCATATGAATTTGTAAATAAGGTCATAAGGTGTTGAAGTCTCAAGCTACCTCTATGGCTACTTGTGAGTTTTAGACCTGTTATCTTTATCCTAGTCTTTTACTGGTGAAATCTCACCCTAACCATCTGTTTACTGGTGCAGTCCGGACCTACCCTTGTTTTTACTGGTGAAGTCATCAATAAAATCTCCAGTCTCCTTATTTCTGAGCACCAGTCTGCGCCCCTCAGTAAGCAGCTCCTTCTGTTCGATCATGTAGAACCCAGAACCATTCGTGAGAGTCTGGGGAAACGAGTATGTACACTTCTTGAGACAGCAACACTATTTTAATCCTTGTCATAAATCTTACAACAAAAAGTTTGTGTATCGTGCTTGGCAGAAAAACAGAACCCTCAAGATTTTCAAAATCTAAAGAAATACACATGAATAAACCAGTATAACGTCCAGTTAAACATCTTTTAGAAAACTCAACTTGGTTGAGTTTGTGCTGTTGTTTCTCTACACACAGACAATGTAGAGCAGCACTCTATCCCAATGGTTCAAAGTAGGTGTGTACTGCAAAGCTAATGTTAAGCACCATGCAATATTGAACTAGTCACTGCAGAATGTAAAGTGTAACTGAAAAAATATTTTTTAATTAAAAGTTTCCATTGAAGGAAATGTTGTTCAAACTGACATTCATAAGTATATGAATGACAGATTTTGACATTTATGTTTAGCACAAGATGTCACTCCAGGCCGGAAATCCTCAAACATTCATAGGAAAACCCTTCGCGGAATTCCTTTGCCTGCCATGTATTCTACATATAACTTGTTTAAGCCATGTGCAAAAAAAAACCCAACAATAATCTGGTGTTATTTGTTGTTGAAAGTGTTATGGTAAGTCACTGGTAAGAAAAGCCTAGTTCTGACCAAGAGTGCAAGAGAAGTTCTGAACTCTGGCACACTAAATTTGTGGAAACTGCCAATCCGGAGCTATCTTTAGTTTATATAAAGTGAAGGTGACTTCTTCAATATAAAAGCTGTCTCAATTATGCATCAACAATGTCATATACTCACAGTGTCCCCATCATCTGTTTAAAACGTTTGTTGACACTTTATGGTATTGTATTCTGAGTGGGTTTGAACATGATGGTAGCTACAAGAAGAACTCATGTAATCATTGAAGTAATCTGTCAGTTAGATTTACAATCTCACCAGGTTTATGACATAAGAAAGACAGAGGTCATTGATGGTGATGTTGCGAGGGATGGTGAGCTTGTCAAAACGGTGACGGATCTGTTCTCGTATCTCCTTGTGAATCTAAAAATGAAGAATATATGGAATCAGGACACTTACAAACAATTCACTGTAGGCACAGGCTCTGTAGCGCACTCTACTGGTTAAATCTGAATAATCGAGTCTGTACCAGAGATCAACATCATGAGCAATTGGGATACAATGAGAAGTGTCAGCCAAGTCAGCGAGCTTGACCTGCCCTAGTCGCCTCTTGAGGCCAGCATGGGTTACTGAAGACAAATTCAAGGGCAGAGTGAGTCTATTACAGAAGGATAAAAATGTTTGACTACAATTCCAAGCACTAGGAAATAGATGTTACTAAATATAAACCATTCAAGCCCTATAGAAGAAATGCCAACCACACGAAAAAATAGGAACAGAAAAATAAACGAACAACTTGCCTACGATAGTTTCTACAGTAATCTTACAGGACTTTGCCAGAGAATGGAACAGTGAGTGAGAGGGTGGGTGAGTGAGTGAGTTTGGTTTTATGCCGCTTTTAGCAATATTCTAGAAATATCACGACGGGAGCACTAGAAAATGGGCCTCACACATTGTACCCATATGGGGAATTGAACCTGGGTCTTCAGCGTGACGAGCGAACTGCCCCGACAATAGAACAAGCTTGCACATGATGCAGTAGTGGTTTTGTGGTGCAATGGTATATAATTTCATAAACTAGATTAAAACTCCTGCATGCATGGCAAAGGTAAACATTTCAATTATAAATACACCAAAACATTATTGATATACACTCATTGATAAGTCCTTGCTCACTCTATATTAGAGACCTAAGATCTAGATTTAATGAGATTGTTCATACACATTGCATGACATGATACCAATCAAAATACTTGAAGCATCTTGCATTCTAATACCTGCAGGCGGACATCGGCTACATGCTGCACCAGATCCTTGCAGTACTGCATGTCATAGCGGCGCAGTGTCTTCTGTACAGCTGGGGTAAACATGGAAATTGGTAAATAACATACTGTAAACCACAAATCAGGTGTTTTAGTGTCAGGATATATTTGCAACTTGCAAAAATGTTCTCAAAAACAGACTGCACCTGAAAGTCCTACCTACTGTATATGCAAACAAAGGTTGCCATTAATCTTGATCTGAGCTCAAATTTGCGTCATGAAAAATGTTCACGCTCACAAAAATTTTGTGATTTAAAGTAATGTGAGGATGAATGGGATGAAATGGGTGAAAATATTCAATTGTGTTATTGCATTACAGTATACTGAACTAAAGTCAAAATATAGCGGGTCTACTAATACCTCGGTATATCGTTTCACCACTACTGATTGAACTGACAACAAGTATGGTCCACATAGTCAAATCATTCAACCTCAGACATGTTTTACTACTCTACCATCACAGCTCTTGACAGATTTCAAACAACTTATAAGTCCCCTCTTTAAGAATATTTAGAACAAATTTGAAACCATCATTAGAAACCGACACAGGACGATTGACAGTTGATTGATTGATTGTTGTTTAAAGCTGCACTCAGCAATATTCCAGCTACACAGCTGCAGTTTGTAAATAATTGAGGCTGGACTTGATAATCCAGGAGATCAACAGCATGAGCACCCATCTAGACAAAGGGGATACGATGACATGTGTTATCTAAGTCAGCCAGTTTGACTATCCGATCCTGTTAGTCACCTGTTACGAAAGAATGCGACAACAAAGAGTGAAGAATTGTTATCAAAATATTAACAGGTTGACTGACAGTTATGGGGAAACATTGTATTCTGTTATTCTGTTTTTTATCCTATTTTGGAATAAACAGTGCTGGAGTGATGGTAGCTGCACAGAACCTTACCCTCCTTGTGAGCCTCAATGTTAGCTTTAATGCCCGTCCGCTTCTGTAGGTCAGCCATGTTGGTCACACTGGCAGGGAATTTCTCTAGCTCATGGTTACACTCGCGGATCAACTGGTTGATCCAGTTCTGTGAACATATTGCAAATATCTTTTACAGTTATCTCAGCACACTACTGAATAATGCACGCAACTGTATCAAATTATTGTATTTTTTAACACATTCACATATTTTTACTTCTATCATAGTCACATATTTTGGCAGTAAAACTACATGCATTGCTGATCTTGCTGTCAGATTAACAGGACTGATTGCCAACTGATTACAACAGTCAGTTGTTAATTTGGGCAGTCAGAGTCGGAATGCAGGACTGTCAGAATAGAAAGATATTAAGTGATTCAATTTGTTACCGACAGAAGCATCGGATAAAGTCAATTGTTGGATAAAAAGAGGACTAATTACAGAGAGATGACTGTACGTATCATGAGGTACAAGGTCCTACTCACCACTCTGTCGATCACGGCCTTGCACTGGCGGTATTTGTACGCCAGCATGAAGAACGTACAGAAATAGGAACACACTGCCATTGGCTCAGCCTGGAAACAGAAATATGTTTTCAGTGATTGTTGGTTGCAATGCTTTTCTGTTTAACGCCACACTCAGCAATATTCCAGCTACATGGCACTGGTCTGTACATAATAGAACCTGAACCACACAATCCAGTGATTAACAGCATGAGCATCGATCTATGCAATTGGAAAATGAGGACATGTGTCAACCAAGTCAGCAAGTCTGACCCTTCGATCCTGTCAGTTGCCTTGTATGACAAACACAACTACATGGCCATTCAGTTTTGCAACTGCCAAACTATCATTGCAATATAAACCCTATAATACTCAAATATTTGGATAACAATTAAACCGTGGGATGCACAGACAATTGTTCAACAATCAGTGCACACCATCAGGAAACATGACAAAAATGAGATGAGAAAGTTGACAATAAAATAGAAAGACATTATTTAGAACAAAGTGGATTGGATTGTGCCACCATCAAGCCAGTCATCACTAGTGTAGACTCTGACAACAGCGACACCGATTTGGACAACAACAACACCAATTCTGAATGCACAATCACAGATTCTGGAAGCGGCAACACTGAATCCTACTGAACGTTCAAAGTGGTAAACAGATAATGGTTGAGATGACCCCCATTTTTACCATACGTTTGTTGGCTACCTGGCTGTTCTACCAGCAAGTGACAACATGATGATTGTTTGTTAAACAAGGTAGCATAAGGACCAATTTGTAGACAATTTGCACTTGTCCCAGTCTTTACATCAGCATAGAGATGCAAGTGATGCACTACACGCAATAACTGTATCAACAATTCTGTAAGGACCGATAATTACCTCTACCAAATCTTCAGAGTCAAATGGTGTTTCAAACTTGAACATTTTCTCTCCAGCTCTCAGGGCTATGTTGATTGTCCACCTGTCAAGATAACAAAACTCATTTGTGTTAGCTGCTGGTGGATATATTGTAGGCAAAAGATTTAGATGTTCAGTAATGACTTCTAAGATTATTATACAGTTTTACTTATGGAAGGAGCTCAATGCAGAGTATCTTATTTGCTTTCTTCCCCAAACCAAATCATCAACCCACAGACCAACCATAAGCTTCAGATGTACACTGTCCTTGATAAAAAAATATGCCTGGCCATTGTTTGTTGTGAATATTACATATCTGTGACTGAAATAGCAGAACATAAAGGGTATATGATCAAGGAGTAAGTGATATAGAAGGAACTTTAGTTTCACTGAAATTTGACATGACTTAATTATAATACTTTTTCAATTCTGATTATGGATTTAACAAGCACCCCTCTTAGTGAAGTTACAAAATACCCAGGGCGCTTATTGTGGCAAATACATGAAGGAATTCTGAGACAATGACTGAGATATTGGTCAGATTTAAGGATCTATTTCTTACTCCAAATATGTGTTCTATATGATAGATACCACTGGAATATTGCTGAAGGCTGTTCAAAAGCCCAGTCAAACAAAGTTGCGATGATGTTTTCCTTTAGCTCCTTCATTTATCTTCACTTGTTCTGTCATACCGAGTTAAAACAATCCATGATGATGTCAAATAAGATATAATATTTATTATTTATTAAATCTAATATTTATACCCCACATATCACTTCAAACCCAGTCATTAAACTGTTGCTTGTCATGCTGAAGACACGGGTTCATTTCCCTGCTTGAGAACAAGTGGTGAAGCTGTAATATTGCCAAGTACAGCCATCAACACTGACTGCTTGAAGCCACCCATTTCACAGTCCATGATGATATTATCTATACCCCACAGAGACACAAATTACTCCGAGCCTAGAGTTCCAAGTGTTCCCTTGAAGACCAAGGTTCAGTTCCAGCATGGTTACAATGTTAGAAGCCATTTGAACTCGCAGTGATATTGCTGTCACAATTCAAAACTGCGTCTGAAGCCATCCTCAAACACTGCTCCATGCCAACTATTTCTTGGTTTATCACCAAAATGCTGGAAGCAGGTTTAGTACCAACATGTTCCATGATGTTGCTAAGGCCTTCAACCGACAACCAGAGACTCAATGTATCACAGACTAAAGGACATCTGTTGAAATTGTCAATAACTAACTTTGATGCAAATTACAGCCAGTGAATATTGTCAGTAGTTTTCATAAAGGACAAATGTAATGTAATTCACAGATTCATTGATTCATTACACACCTGGTCACTGCAATTTATTTCATTTGTTTTTACACTTTTCATGAACAGAGCTAAAGAACGAATTTCAGCTAAAAATGCTAGTAAGCCTTCATTATTTCAGGATACATCTATCCCAACTCAGACTGTCTTCACCAAAGTAGTTTATATTTGTAGGCTTAAGACTTATTTAAACTTAACTTCACAAATTCAGAAAAGATCAACATTATTCTATTCTAATCAGTTTTGTTATACATACCATGCTTATCAATGGGACAGTTGAAATAAGTTTTCAATAAGTTATTAATTTGCTTCTCTTTCACTTCAAAGTGAGTGTCATGCCATATTTCTTATAAAATGGGGGTTATTTTCACATTTTATTCTTAAAACTGTAAACTGTTCTCACCTGTCGTTAAGGAGCAGGTCAGTGGTGAAGGTGTTGGGTACGTAGGAGTTGATGAGGATACAGAGCACTCGGCTGTCGACTAGATCATCCACACTCTGCAGAGAATCAATAGCACCTTTCTTTCACACTGCTGTAGTTAATCCATCACCAAAAATAATTCATTCCACAACAAATTAGCTGTAGTCACAAGAAAAATATGAACATCTTTAACATATGAATAACATACACAAAACTGTGTCTACTTTGATGAAAGTACAGTTTTTTCATTATAATGTTCTATTAGAACAATTTTTGAGTCAATCATTAGATAAGATTTAGAATGGTTTCATATAATGTGTATGTGTATCTTCAGGAAGATTACAATTCACTCACATAACAAAACAGATTGCTTCCTTCTTTACTTTTCTGAAATAAAAGGGAAAACTTGAGTAAAAATACTAGAATGTAGTGATTGGTAAAGTTTCCCAAGAAAAATTGTCTTCTTTTTCAGTAAAAAGAGTTTTAAATCTGGTGGCAACATATATTTCTAGAGCATATAGGCCATTTGTCTTTATGATGTGTCTTAAAAATAATATAGCCCCAGGTACACTGAACTAATTCTTACATATGTCTTGTATGATATTATTATGGTAACTTGAAAATATATATTGAGGGAAAAAATTAAGGGATCACATGAAAAGACAAGTGTTTTTTCTTCTCAAGTTATGTATCGAAAATACCTTGTAAAGAAACCTGGAAACAAATAAAGGAACACTTGTGCTTTCATGTGAGTTCATTTTTTCCCTCAGTATATCTAAACATACATAAATTTTTAAATACATGAGTTCCCCAACATAAACATACATGTACACTGATCTCAAGTGATACCCCTCTCCCCTACTGATTAAAGGTGATTGCTCCTTCTTGCACGAATCCATAGAGATCCGGTCTATAATGAGTTCATTTTGTGCAATCCATTTAAATCATTAGTGAAAGATTCCTTCATGTCGACAGAGAAAAACTGCACATTTCACTGATCACATGGGTTTATGTGGTTACTTGTAAAATCATATATTTTCATTTTATTCACCACAATGACCAATAGCATGCATTTCATTGATAAGGACTCCTAAAAAACAATGAATCAATTTGTATTAATTAGTCACTGCCTCTATAATCAGTCAGAGTAAAGAAAATCTTACTACTATTATTATGCTAATGTTTGTATAATGCATCAATATTCAGCTCAGATGCTCAATGGCAATCTTACATGGCACATTGTATTATCAATTTCAACTCGCTGGGGACAATACAACTCTTGCAGCCTCAAAGCACACCAAGTTCAAGAGGCTTTCCCATTACACTGTCAAGAAGAACAGTATCTGCTTGTGAATATTTTGGGGGCATATTTTGTCATGCAGTGAATGCAGAATTTCATAAAATATGTGCCCATTAAAAAAAACACGATCACAAAACCTTTTGGTTCAGAAATTCCACTATGTACCTCCTATGTGAACAGATATATTTTTGCCAGTGCACCATCAGAAAGCAAACTAAGTACAACAAACAACGCCAAGCAGAGTTATACAAAAGAAAATGCAATGAAAAAAATTTAGAGTCATTGATGCTTACTATTTTTGTTACTTACTTTCAGTTGAGCATTAACAAGTTCAAGAATGCATCTATCTGGGTTTGGGTATCTGCCAGCTGTCCGCTTTCTCTTGAAGTTCTTCATAAAGTCGGAATTGGGATACTTGACCCACTGTTCATCTGGTTCATCAGCCTGAAAGACAACAGTGAGTCACCTGGGTGAACACCACTATAAACAATATTCCTGTTACCATGGTTACATTACATCAAGGGAGCTTAATGGTCGAGGAAAGTCCAAAGTGATGCAGGTCTCTGGTGTTTAGCAATGTGGTGAAACTGAAGAGCAAGGGTATGAGATTGACAAGCCTAGGAACACATCTTCCTAACGTACCAAAGGGACACAACTCTGCATCGCCATTTGTATTGTTTCAGATGATAGGGTAATCTGATGCTCCGATCTATCCAAGAACATACATAATGTCTGAATGTAGGTGTTACCAGCAAAATTACCATCACATACAGTCAAATTCCAAAAAACAAATTAGGTGTGTGGCCTCTGACATGTTAGACCTGTGAAGATCAGGGTTAGAATTTACCTCCAGTAACCCATTCTTGTCGTAAGAGGTGATCGTAACAGGATCTCTGAATGAGACTGGCATATGTCATTGTGTTTCAACTGCATATATCAATGCTCATGGTGTTGATCACTGGACTCACTCACTCACTCACTCACTCACTCACTCACTCACTCACTCACTCACTCACTCACTCACTCACTCACTCACTCACTCACTCACTCACTCACTCACTCACTCAGACAGACAGACAGGCTATTCTTGTATTTTGCATGTATGATATTAAACCATAGAAATGTCAGTAACAACTTTACATAATTTGTGTCCCATCAGTTTCCACAGGAATCTCCTACACTGCCAGACTTACCCCTGGTATCTTCTCTTCCACAAATGATGCCGAGCCAAACCCAGTGAGAAGAGACTTCTTCAGCTTCGTCTTCTTTTTTTTCTTTGGGGGAGGCTCTGGAGTCCACTGTGAAAAAAACATAATTACATCACACTCTCATATCACAGCAGAGCAGGGGTTATTGGAATTTACTCCAAATTATTTACAGACTGCCAGCATGTAGCTGCAATAGTGCTCGGTGCAGCGTTAAACAACAACCAAACCAAACAAAAACCTTCTTGAATGTACAGTTTCTGGACTGAGCAGGTTAAAGTGAAAAGAGTCCAAAGTAACTATCTGTGTATCCCCCTCAGAGCTCCAGATAAGTGATACCCACACTTCTGAAATTAAGAGGGTATTTCCAATTTCAAGTGGCTATCTATACTTTTTCATATCTACCAATATTTTTAATTTTGGGTAAATGTTAAACACCAACCAACTAGCCAACCAATCTTTGTCTTTGGAAAGATTATTCGTTACCCAAAATCAGTGTTTCTAAATGAATCTGTAATTTTACAACCCTAAGGAGTGGCTAAAATCTCTGATTTATCTTTGTGATTGGTACAATATATCTTGGAAGATTAATTCAAGAGTGGGCCTTTAATAAGGTAGAATTCAAAGTGGCAACTGGAACAGTTGCTGCACATACAGTAGCCATTCAATCTTTAGTTAGTCATAGAAAAACACAGACACCCCAGTTGTGATATTAACAGTAAAAGTGTGAAGATGTTTGTCAGTGAATGAAACTCCTAAAAATACCAGGGAGGCCACAGGGCCGATAACTGAAAAATGTTGCTGGCTCTGTGAACATGTAACCAGCCCTGTGTTGAAAACAGGAAACTGAGGTAAGGTGTAAAAATACTCTTACCAAAGAATTACTCATAGAGAGGTAAACTTATACATATGCAAAAGCAATTTTTACAAAGCATAACTTGGTGGTCCCTCTTGATTCATTTAGTGTCACTGCCATGTGAATGAGATAAACAGGCAAAGTCAGAATGGTCAGTATCTTAGGCAAGAAAGGTCTCTACATTTCTTCATGCAATTAGCACAGGGGATTTGTAACTCGCCTTGTGAAAAGTAAACATGCGCATTGAGCAAAGTTAACAAAAATGACTTGGTCGCTGAGAGCTTTCTTTAGACCAATCACGTTTAGTGTTAGATAAAAGGGTAGGCTGATCTATGGAAGGTACAGTTTGATTGATCATGAACTATACATACAGACACAACTGTAAACTATTTTCAAAATATCACCTATAGTCAGAGACATGGTAAAATATATACCCATGGAAAATGGACTGGCCCACAGGGCTGGCTATAAAATAGAGTTGTAAGCGCACCATGTAACTAGCAAGCAGCGGGCCGCCAGGCACACGCTATTTCATACACTAACTGTTTGTACTTACTTTGAATGGCACCTGTGTCAAGATGTCTCTATCATCATGTTGAAGGTATTCAGCTCTCTCCCACACAAACCAGATGTCATGGCTCAATAGACGCCACAACAACTCAAACACCTGATAAATGGATACGTATCTTGTCTTATTGTACAGGAATGGCTTGCAAGTGCAACACAAATCAATATATAAAACAGAACATGAAAAAAAAACAAGACAATATGGTGATCTGATATAAGTGAGTTAACACTGCATTTCAAAATATGATTAAAAAGTGGATTGTTTATCAGGGGTAGTTAGTCATACGGTCCATCTTCATGTAGCTATGTTTTGTAACCTTGTTTGTTTCCAACCGACAATGTGGTTGTTTTATTGGGGACATGTTAATACAAGGTTTGACTGGGTCCTGTCTATGCTTAGCTTTGGTGACTTTTTGCAAGTTTAACAAGTCACTTGATGGCAGATAAGTGATACTTCACTATATCTCATAGGAGATATCACTGCCATGAAACTGTATCTCAATACTTTCCAGGTTACTGTGACATCACCAGTGGCCATGATGTCACAATCAAATGACAACACTAACTCATCTGACACCTGTACAGAAGATGGTTAACATTTCTATTTACAATGATGACATTGTTTATTACCATTTACAAATTGAAAGATGAATGATTTTGGATGTTATATAGAATCTTCTCTCATGTCATTTGACTTTGAGTGAGTGAATGAAGGACGGAGAGAGTGAGGGAGGGAGAAGTGAGGGAGGGAGGGAGGGGAAAGTGAGTGAGTGTGGGAGGGAGGAAGAAGTGAGTAAGTAAGGAAGGGAGGGAGGAAGGGATGGGGAAGTGAGTGAGTGAGGGAAGTGAGGGGGAATTGAGGGAGGGGTAAGTGAGGGAGGGAGGGGAAAGTGAGTGAGTGAGTGAGGAAGGGAGGAAAGGGGAGGTGAGTGAGTGAGTGAGGGGGGAGTGAGTGAGTGAGTGAGTGAGTGAGTGAGTGAGGGAGGGAGGGAGGGGGAAGTGAGTGAGTGAGGGAGGGGGAAGTGAGTGAGTGAGTGAGTGAGTGAGTGAGGAAGGGAGGGAGGGGGAAGTGAGGTTTCATGTCACATATATGACAGTAGGGGAAACTAGAAATGAGCTTCAAACATTGCACATCAAAACAGTTGATATCAAGAAACGAGGTAAATGTTCAAATAGTGTGACAAAGAAGATAACATATATCTGAAAGCAGCATAATTACTGTGCTCATATATACATATTTGATAATGGTTTTAAACAAGCGAAGAACTGTATTTAGCTTTGGGTAAAGAGAAAAATAAAGTGAGGAACACTGCTTATGCCATTCAAAGACTGGATAAAAGCAATTTTTGACTTACATGATCTGCACTCCTCATGGCAAACATTCTGCAGTCCACATAGGTATCAAATGGGATGACATTACATTTCTTCAATTCCTCCATAACCCACTCCACTCGAGTCTGTTTCTGCTGCTGACTCAGCCTGAAACAGATCAAATACAGTGAGCGAGTGAGTGAGTTTAATTTTACCCTGCTTTTAGCAATGTTCTGGCAATATCACGGCTGCAGATACCAGAAACTGGCTTCACACATTGTTGAACATGTGGAGAATCAAACCCGGGTCTTCAGCATGACAAGCAAACACTGTAACCACTAGTATTTGTACAATAGCTAAGAATCCCAAGACATAAAAATGTGTCGAATATATATACACATCAGTAACAGGAAGCATTTGTCAAGGTAGTGCAGGTAGCTTTTGAACAAGACACCTGACATGCTTGTTTCAGAAGATGATTACAATAAGTTATTTCTCCCCATTCAGTCAAAAACTTTCTACTAAAAATAATTAGATAAGGCAAGACTGATTTTATTTCTTGTTTTGTGGATATGCGGTCATATTTTCTCAAGAATATAAATAAGATACAAACTAATTTTCCCTGCTCAAACTATAAAATCATTATATTTTTGTAAACTTTTGTAAATAATGTAAACCCACAAGAAAAAAAAACAGACCAGACCTTCAAGTTTTCAGTTTCAACCAACAACTAGTGCTCCCAAAATGGTTATTTACCACACTTCTGAAATGTCTAGATGCACACCTGTAGCTAAGCATTAATCACTAGAGCTGAACCAATGTGTATCATACCCATCAAAACTCTCAAGCCTCTTGAAGTCTCTGCCAGTGATGCTCTCAATGAGGTACTTCATGTGTGTGCCGGTCAATAAGTCCATTAGGACATTATTCAGCAGGTTGTTGCTGGACATAGTGCGAAGGTTCACCCAGGCTGTGAAACCACGGATCTTTGTACGCATCGACATCTTGAAATGTTGGTCAATCACACTTTGAAGTCAGCCTCAATCCAGGATGTGATTTGGTTCTTTACTGGAGAGTATATGACAGCAAATGTTCAGTCTCTGGTCCTAGAACAACATCAGAAATATTATTTCTTTCTGGTATGACTGTGTACATACACTCCGAAGTGGAGAAAACTATAGGCTTACCTGCATGAATTACATTCATGTTGTGGCCTACATCAATTTCACTGACTATTAGCTAGCTATGCATGCCATTCATACTTTTTGACAAACTGAAAGAAAAAAATCTAACTACTAAAATAACCTACTTTTAGAATTCAGAACCACAAACTTACCTAATTTGTTAAAATCCAAAATTAAATACATTTTTTAAATTTGTACACATATTTATAAAATACTGTACATTTTTCACGAGTGTAGTTTCATAATACTTGGAGATACGTTTAACAAAATCCTAATTAAAAAAAAAATCGTTAAAAAAAATAAACAACACTTTCATTAACTCCATTAAAATAGAAGGGACAAACCAATCAACCACACACTTTCGTTGGTTACGAGATCAGATAAGGCAAAGGAATTACCTATTTTACGATTTCCTCATGGAAATGACCTACCGAAACTACCTTAAATCCATCTATATCGCTGACATTGGTGTTTGATCCTTATCACAGGGATAAACAAGAAAACAAATCAGTGTCCTTCCATCGATTCACCCCGTGAGTCGCCATTTGTAAACAATCCTGGAATGAAGGGAGGTCACTCTGTCGACAGGTGCTCCCAGCGAAGCGTAATCTCCAAATCGCGTGATTTAATGTTCTTATTCTTTAGAAGGTTTTGTTCATTTCTATCAGTGAAGATTTGGTGTTTAGCAATACAGATTTCTAACAGCCATGGAAAGTGTATTATTTTTGTTTTGTAGATGTAGAATTACTTACGTTTTGCGCTTACAGGGATAATGGGCACTCTCAGAAGCCCGATTTCGCGATGTTGGTAAAACATAGACCATAAATCTAAAGACATATATATTACATGCGTATGTGTAGATCGATATTTTACTTTTAAAGCGATAACTGGTTCCTGTGCTTAAAACATTGCGATTTGAATGGATTCACTATTTAAATAAGCCTGTACAGTAGACGATTAAGTCCATAACAATAGTCTATGTTGAGATCAGAAAAAAATGATCTGTGAGGTAATTTTCGTGGTCAGTGTGTTTGAGTGACAAGTTTTCATGCTGTTGTCACAGTTCCTCAACTGCAGGATGTATAATAACCCCGGATCACCAAATCAACTAGTCACTAGTGGTCATCTCGTAGTCATGTTGAAAGTCGCAGCCTACTCACAACAGCGCATTGACCGTTGTTCATAACATCAATGAATTACAGGTTTGTCTGGTCCACTTGCTCCAATATTGTCACGTTTGTTCTGTAACATTGTTTAACAGCACACTAAACAATATTCCAACTACATGTTAATGGGGTCAGTCTGTAAATAATTGTATGAAAATGGAATATGATGACATGTATTAATCAGGTCAGTCACATTACTCTTGAATCTGGCATGAAACAAAAACAGCATGACACAATTAGCCTCCTACCACCTGGTACCCATGTTGTGGGGAGTCCCAATTAGATTATGTCCCTGTCAGTGTGTGTCAGTTGTAACAGGTATAAAATGCTCCAAGTTGTGATGTGGGCTTAGTAGATAGCATGTCCTCAGATCTAAAGTGTCCACTGCAGCTCACAACACTTACTGGATTATCTGACACAGACTTTTTGTTTCTTGTCATCATACAGCTGAAATATTGCTTGATTTGGCATGAAACAACACTTAGACTGGTCAGTGAGGCTTTCTTATGCGACTTTTAGTAATATTCCAACATCATGGCAGTGAACACTAGAAATAGGCTTCACACATTGTATGCATGTGGGGAATCGATCCTGGGTCTTCCACATGACAAGAGAACCACTAGCCTACCCCACCGTCAGAAATGTATTTCAGATGAGGGTCTACTGTGGAAGGTTAATAATATTTGGTGTGGTAACTTGCTTGATAACGGTGTGATAGCCTACACCAAAACATGTCTCTAACTGTAATAAACAAGTTGTTCATCCATATATTATTACTGATTTATAATGCTCCAAATTCTAAATACATCTCAAAGAAGTTGATACGGTCTACAGTATAGTTTGGTCTAAATCTATCAATACAATTACATTATCATAAAAGAAGCAGGAAGTTTGAACCTGGCCATGTGACCTTGACCTTAATTTTGACATGAAGAGAAAAAGCTTAACTCCGGACCCCAGGAAAGCTGTGCATTAAAAAAAAAAAAAAAAAAAAAAAATATGCATAGAAGGAAAAAGACATCAATTGTTATGAAGTTGTACTATTAGTGTTGTACTGTCAGTAAATGTTGAGTTATTTTTGATGAAATCATGTCCATTATATTTGAAGTTGGTTTTGATTAGGTATGAAAGGCAGTACACATTTGTTTAGTACACTTACTCACTGACATATACTTCGGTCATTAAAATGACCACCTATCTGAAAGCTGTGGATGGAGGAAATCTCATCCCTGAGCTCTGTTTAAGCACTAGGCTATCCTACTGCTCCATATGAAATGAGGAAGGTCATTCTGTAACAAGTCTGATGTAAGCAATGGACCCAATACAATGTTCCCCACTTGGCACTTCAGCAACCTGAACAGGCTTCAATCATTACGCAATGAGGCCAACCCACAGTGTTCACAGTCCTTGCTGTTGAGACCAATAATGATTAACAAGCATTCAATTTCCCATAGTTTTATTGTTACTAAATCTTGTACATATATTTGGATTGTAACATATAACAACTGAATGTTGTACTTTACAAAACATTAACATAGGGTCATTATAAACAAACAGTGGCTACCTTAATTAACAATCTATACACAAATGGAAATAATTCACAAAATAGTAGTACAGTGTTGTATTATGTGTGTAAAATGTCAGAATTGTGAAGGTGGCTTAGAGAATAAATGCTTTCAAGGAAAAATATTCTAACTCCAAAATGCGAGACACAAGATCCATTCATAGTTAATATCGAAAAGTCTGGTATACATGCACTGAATGTTGCCTTTATAAATCGCCAATAACATATTACTTCATAGTGGTGATCCGATTAATTGAAACAGTTGAAGATTGGTCGCACTTACTATACAACCAAGCAGTTGATCTGTTTCCTCATAATTGAACAATTTTAATACAGTCGTTTACATTAACAATATTTTTTCATAAGGTTGGTTTTGTCTGAGTCAATAAATTTACATTTCACAAGCACTACAATATTATCATTGGATTTATCGAAAAGACTCCAGGAAATTTCTGTTCCTAAGATACTGGTCATCCTTTAAAGATGTGAAATTGTGCAAATTGTAAAAACACATCCCTTTTTATTATTCGTACACTATCAAAAGGAACAAGAAAAACTCATGAATGATGCCAACCAATTATTTTCCATGATAAATCGGTTGTAATGAACCAGTCATGATTAATAAAAATTTAACCAATTCCCAAAACTATTACTTCTGAGGAAAACAGTTTTTTCTTTTGGGTCATAACTGGGTTTGCGAACGTCATATGAAAATATGAAAAAGAATAAATTTACTATTAAAATTCATGCTGTTTTGAAACAATGCAGCTGCAAACACAAAGTAATCAATATGGTTCAAAGTTGTGACGTCACAATGCTAATGCCAATGTTGCAATTTTACTAGTACTTGCTTGACTCGCGGAAAGCTGAGAGTGATCACACTTAGGGAATTTCACGGCAGTTTCTGTCAATTTATGCTGGCGAGTAATAAACAGAATACTAAACTCTCTTCCGTAAAATATCATTTTTATTAAACTCATTAAAGATTTACTATCAAAAGAGCGAAAGTGAGTTTGATACCAAATCATTAACTCGTTTAATAAAGATGGTATTACACGGAAGGTCGTTTAGTATCCTCTATATATATATTAATCCAAGTTACACTACACTTACCCAAAAGAAAACATTCCAGAAAAATAGAAAAAATTGTTTTGTCTCTGTTTAGTGTTCCGCTGTCCTCTTCTAAGTGATTTGAGACGATAGAATTGGATCATTTCTCTAAAATACATGATTTAATTTTGATGAATTATCAGTGACATCATTATCAGTTTTGAATAAAACATTTGGAACAACAACCAGTGTGCTAGAGTATGAACCTGTCTGGAATTGTTTATATCTTGTGAGTGCTGTCACAACCCATAACCATGTATTGAACCTGTGATATTTCCTGATCTATTTAGCATATGTTTTTAAAGGTCTTATAAATCAAACTTGTGCATCTTGAAGATTGTTGAAAGTGATGACAAAAAAAATAAATAAAAAAATAAAATAAAATAAAATAAAATAAAATAAAATAAAATAAAATAAAATAAAATAAAATAAAAATAAAAAATAAAAAAACCCAAAAAAAACCCAGCAGCTTACAAAAATGCATAAATGTGACTACTAATGCTGTCAGAACAATTGCATGTTGAAAAGTAATGAAAACATTCTCTGACATGACAGGTGGTAATCTGTACATATACATATCCATCTAGACTAACTTCTTGCATGCACTATGAACACCATCAATATAAAGTATTACTTCCAAATTTCAAATATGTGTATGTTTTTCTTTTATGTGTCTACCACACATGATGGTGAGTCTTGATTATCCTGTTAGAGTCTGGGGTAGGAGAACAGTCAGCAAACATTTTCATATTTATGCTTGGTTATTGGAATTCCAAAATTAATATTAACCTCTGGTTGACCAAAATATTTCACCTTACGTGGGGCAAGACTGAACCAAGCTGAAATCAATAAATAACCCCTTTGTTACCTGTAAACCTCTACGTACCTGAAGTCTGACCCTTACCTGGTAATACTGATCAGTGTGACAGGTAATTGAAGTTACTTCAGAATAAGGGAGTATGGTTTTATGTTGCTATTAGCAATATTCTAGCAATATTACTACATCGAAAACCAGAAAGGGCTTCACGCTTTGCACCCATGTGAGGAATCAAACCCAGACCTTCAGAGGGACTAGAGAATGTTTTAACCACTAGGCTACCCCCCACCAACCCAAATTTATTTCCAAATATTACTATCCCTTCTTACAGCTCCAAATTCTAAATACCGCTTAAAGAAGTTGGGACTGTCTACTGTATAATTTGGCAATCATTACAAATACATTATAACAGAAACCTGTATCTGAATTTGGCCATGTGACCTTGACCTTACTATTACTGTCATGGCTGAGACATGATCAATGCTGATGTTCAAATGAACAAACTTGGATGATTAATGTTTATGAAATACTGAATTTATTTATTCCTTAAATACTGACCTTAAGTTCACTTAACTGTCTCCAAGAAAATGTGGGCAAACATTAATTAACACGATATTAACAAAGTCATTCAGGTCTGATCTGAATGTGTAACCCTTCGATCTTGAGTATTTCAAAAGGATAGACAAAGCTGCAGTGTATATTACAAAATAATTCCTCTGATATAATATAAACTTAAATCAAAAGACCCCAAAATAACACTTACAACAGGCAGTCATGTAGACAACAAAAGTCAGCTATTCAAACTTTCACATTTGAGATGAATCAAGAAACTGAATAACATTCAAATCATTATCAGGATTTTTATATCATTTTCAGGAAGAATTTTTTACATGATCTGTTTGAATATTCACGGATCAAAATTAATAACCAGTATGGGTGACCTCTAAAAATGAGGATTTTTAATTCCTAGTACCCCCCAAAATAAAATATGATTCATAATATGCTTCAAACTGAGTGAGTTTTGTTTAGATTTACACAGCAGTTAACAATACTCCAGCAATATCACAGTTGGGGACACCAGATATGGGCTTCGCTCATTGTACTCATGTGGGGAATTCAACCCAGGACTTGCAAATGCTTTAACCACTACTACTCCCCCTGGCAAACAAGAGGTCACCCTGACTGGTAACTGCAAATCATTATTCAAAAACCATAGCATGTTAATTTCTTTAGTGGCTTTCTGCATTTTTTCAGTCAGCATCTATATTCCCTGAAACACTGACCCTGTATGATGTTAAGATGGATGATATCTGCTTCAGCAGAGTTAGTAGAAACTTGACGTTTAATGTGATGTGATAAATTTGATACAATATATTTACATAACTGAAAACATGCATATTAATAACATTGTCTGAGAAAATAGAACTCTATGATCTTAAAACAAGGCGCAGGATATATGTTAAGTCTCAAGCCATGGATAGTTTTTCTAAATCACTAAACTAAAATATACTCAACATCACATATCTGACACACACAAAAGCACTGCAACTACATGACCAGATTGACAATCCTCAAACAGGGCTCATGCTGAAAACAGCAGTGAAGAGTTTGAGGATAAGTTATCTCTCATCTGACCAGTTTAACTATCCTCAAACAGGGCCCATGCCAAAAACAGCATGGCCCAAACAGATAAAAAAAAGTTTGTCAGAGCAGACGTACAATTATTGATTGGAGCCCAGGATGTGTCCATGTCGTGGCCAAAGATTCAGACTGACTATCTGATTAACTTAAGTACATTTATAACTGTTGAAGGTATTGAGCACTCAGTGAAATATGTCTTTACAATCTGACACTGTACAAATACTGGATATCATTGCTATACAGCCAAAACCGTGCCATCTTAAGTTTCAAAGAACAATTCATTCTCTAAGTAAAGTAACAACGAGCCCAATAGGACTTCCACATGAACACTGACAATATCCAAAACGTTTTAAGTATCAACACACAATTCTCCTATACCACTGTATATAAAACAACACCCTGCATGAACTTCACTCACTCCACGATAGGAGGACAAGATCATTTCACTTTATGGATGTCCGGTAGCATGCAAATATCCAGGGCTGGGACGATACTGATACAACAATGCATGCTGCATAGATGCAAACTCTAACTGAATTTGTTTTCTTAATCAGAGCCTACTTGCACAAAAGGATCTTATTGAAATGACTAGTTTAAGCCTATGTTGGAGAGTGGGAGTTACAATCATTCTAGCGCTAAGATCGCTTTATGAAAAAAGGTCTTGGTGAGGTAAACAGGAGCCAGTTGATCGGTCAATATATACAAGGACAAGACAATCGCTTGTGTGTGTCTTAAAGCAGTGACCAGGGAACTCGTACGTGTAATGGATGTTTTAACACTGTGAACTGAAAACATGACACCGAGTCAGCAGACACATACATTCCGGTCGCATAATTACACTCATACGTTAGGAAGCTGAATTTTGAGGTGATTTCACAATAATTTCTGAAAATATAACATGGACAAGCTTTATAGCTTAAAGTTAGACCAACAATGGTTGGTATCTTGGTATCATCATAAGTTTCAATGCAATTACTATAATATAGGTCACATACTAATTTGAAATAAATTGAAATTGAAATTTACTGTTTCCAAGTTTCTCTTATATGGTTCAATAAATTTCAATGCATCAGACCAAGGTATGGGTTGTTGGACCATATCTACTCTTCTTAACACGAATCTTTACATAGCATAACAATGGTACCTTAAATTGTACCATTTCTGACTTGGCATTACATATCATATGACTTTGCGTATCGTCCAAGCCCTACATATTTGTTTAAGAATGAAGCACAAACTGATGCTCAAACAACCCCCAATATATCTCATTTCAGCCTCTAATGTAGCTCCAAATACAACTAATACTATACAGCTACATCAAACATGTCGGGCAGATTCAGAGGAGGGGCTGCACACACACCTTCTCGCAAAAATGTTCCCTAACATCCCTGATGTATGTGCACCCCACTTTTCCAAAAACTGCCCCTAAATGCCAAGCAGGTTAGTGTACTGTCAATCTCCAAGAACTAACTCGAAGTACAGACACATCATTTGGCTCTCAGACTCTGCCTAAGCTTCAATGAAACAGGGTGTTAACCTACTGGTCTCATAGATCAACCTTCATCTAAGTCTTAAATACAAACTGATACTGCCAGTGACTGTAAACATGCTTCAGAGTTAAAGTGACAAGTGTTAGAAGTCCATCATCAATTATCCAGAGTGTCATAAAGCCATTCTATTAAGGTAAACACTGTGGCCCCATTTACCCCAAAAGCTCCATTTTGGATAAGACATCCCTCTCCTTGTTAACACCAGTGGACATTGTGCCCTTAACCCTGAAAAGCAGCAGGCCAAAGGAACCTGATCCCTAAAACGTTGTAGGTCCTGGTCAGAATATGTAGGCCCTATACTTTAGCTGCAATATAAGTAATTCCCAGCAAACAAAAAGTGACAACTAACAAACCTATTTATAGAGTTTCATTTAACTCTAGTTCACTCTAGACTGATCAGTCTTCATTTACAACAAAATAAAAAAATTACAAACTACTAAATTATATTTTCTGAAAAGTTATCCTCGTATTTATTGGGCATGAAAAAGATGTCAGCCATAAGGACCTGCAGAAAACAAAAGCTCGGGGTCTGAGTGGGATTCAGTCGGGTTTGGACCCGAGGACGACTGTGAAATTTCGAACACTGTGCTCCGTTGTTCAAAACAACCTTATCTCTTAAGGTCAACATTATGCCTAAGATTACAACCTTGGACCTTTACGAAGATTAGTCTCCCATTGCACGAAACACCTTAACTAACGTTGATCTTAAGGTTGATAACTAAGGTTCGACTGACCCAACCTTAGCTTCTCTAAGGTTGGGAAAGGAACATGGTGGCTGCTTTTATTTTATACGAGATTGAGAGAAGTTTGAGGGAGCAGAGAGTGTACTGAGATAGAACATGTCAACTGGACAAGTTAAATTCATGTGGTTACTAGGGACACTTCCATTACTCCTGTGTTGAAGAGTTCAGCCTTAGTTAAGGTTACGGTTACGGATTGGAGTCCGAGTTAAGGTTGCCCTAAGGTTGTTTTGTGCAACGGGCATATCTTTTTCTTACGGTGATCGTAACACTAACCTTAGTGTCTTAAGTTGATCTTAGCTAAGGTTATTTTGAACAACAGAACACTGGTCTCTTGTGTAATAGGGACTTGATGGCTATACTAAGCAACCTGTGACTTGTATCAAACACAAAATGAGGTCATGTATCATGCCATAAGGGACAAACGACACACTAGGTGCATGAGTGAGTTAAGTTTTACCAGAAATGGGCTTCACATACTGTGGGGGATCAAGCCCAGGTCTTCGGCATGAAAAGCCAACCCTTTAACCACTAGGCTATCCATCTCCCCACAACACACTGGATTATCTAGAAGTGCCACCTCTATATCTCTACCAACAATAGAAAAATGCTCAAACATTGAGAAATATACTGAACATTGAACGAAAAAAGGAGATCAGGATGATGGAAGAAAAGGTGGCAGTATTAATACTTGACTTATTTTTTTGAAACACAGGCAAGAATGTTCAGTTCACTTCTTGCCTACACACTACATACTTTACACCAAACTGAAGGAAAATATACTACCCATCGAAAGTTTAGACTTACGTAAACGTAGCCACTTACTTCAGTCCACTGTTCTTAACTAGATTTTGCAAATATTCCATACTGTTTAAAAGCTGAGGTCCAAACCTAAAAGAACCCAATGACTTTCTCCCACTGTCTACTCCACAGCAGTGCAAATGTTACCTGTAAATGGGCGACATTACTGAAATGGCAAAGGGTGCTTGGCATGAGCCTGACGATGTCAAAGATCCACTTTGGCATTTACTACTAACGTAATATTGGAAACAGAAAAAAACTGTTTTTAGGTTGTTACTCTGTATCCCTCAAATTTGGGCAACTGCAAGTAGGATATGTAGAAATAACCCACTTTGGATTAACTGGGCATTCAGTGGGATGCATAAGAGGGTATCCCGATGTTTACATGTAAACTCAGGTGAAACTTAGAAAAACTACAAATAGCCGCTGAAAACATTAGATCAAACTATTAGATCAAACTATAGATTGCAATTAGGTCATTAAGCTGGGTATGACAATGGACCATCAGCTCACCTGGCATGAAATGCATTTGCTGCCTACTGGCACAAGGGGTCCTTGCAAGGATATTTTGTGCCTTTTCATGTGTGTTATACACATGCCTTGTACTTCCCGACTTTAATACCCCAATATGCCTATCCCTCTATCCCCCAGCCCAACCACAACCATCATCTGCTTCACCCGTCCTGGTTTTGTTTTTGAGACATCCCCTCCATCCTGTTTCTTTTCAGAGTGATAGTAAGACTCCATGGTCGTACATCCTTCATAGTTTGAGCATGAATATTATTATTTTTAAGTCAGCTATTGTTTATACTAAAGCTAAGACTAATTTCAAAATGGATATTTACAAAGTGCCCTTTGTAATATTTAACTGCACAGTAACCTGCATAAAGCCATGGTCTGTTCCAAATAAGTCCATTTGGACTTTGAAAAAAATCCACATGCCTGCAGTACTCTCTCCTCAGTAAAGTCTTTTTTCCACGTTTCTCATCTCCCTACCACTAGAACTGTAATTAGGCCCAGACAGGTATTTTAACTACATAAACTGTTGAGAAAAACCTGAAAAATCAGTTTTTTTCCTATTTCCAACAGTATTTTAGAATAAACATGTGCTTTATAGTAAGTGTTCAACCAACCTTTCAGTACCCATTTTGATGAGAGATTAATTTTGGTAAGCATGTATGAAACATCAATTTCCTGAATACAGAATTTTCTGCAAAGAGATTTTAGCATCAGATAGATGTACAACCCATGCTCTGAACAGCACTGATTCAGGGGAGCGGGAGTGTGGCAACTTCCCAGTCTGAGTATAAAAAGGCTGGTTTCTAAGTGGCTCTGGCCACCTGACTGATACAGTGACATACAGAAACATATTTTCAAAAAAGTATGAATTGTAGACCCTCTGCATCCATACTTGCTGTGTGTCTTTTAACCATAACTTAATATCAGGAAGAACCAGTAAGCCAATTTTGTGACAGTTCATGGAATGTACTTGTATTTTGCATTGATTTTCTATCAGAGGACACCAAGGCAAGGAGGCCCCACCCTATCTCAGTATTTGTTTGGACCCAAGCCTTTAAAGGTATTGTTAACACATGAGCCAGGAGGAATCCCTGTGGAGACACAATACTTCAATGCTGTATCATTACACAACTATTATTAAGTCAACAAGCAGCTAGTATTAATGTAAAGCAGTGTTCACAAACAGCATCACACCTGATAGATGTCTATAACCAGCTGGGCCCCAGTGTCTGTTGTACATTTCACAATGACTTTGACTGAAGTTGATATATGTGACACATCACACTTGTTTCTTCATAAATCTTGTGTTTGTCAAAAATTTTAAAGTAAATTATTAGAAAAGTTAAATCTGAAATGCGTGTTAAATCCTACTCTGCTGGTCCCATGAAATTTCAGTGGGTCAGACAGACATATGAAATGTGCAGGACCCAATGTCCTCTTACTCTGAAACAGCATTCCTGAACAATGGTAGAGAGACAGAGATGACAGATAAATCAACAACTGGCACATCCTTGACAATTTCACTTGTCACTTCCCTTCTGCCTAGTCCTACAGTCACAACAGTATCACCATGAAGCCACCACACCAACACACACTGTCTGCTGAACAGGAGTCCTCCATAACTGACACTGAAGACTAGGGATGTCACGATTCACTGATGCAACAGAGCATTGTCATCAACCTTTGCCCAACATGATATGCGATTCATGTGATTTTATATTCATCTGGGTTTTTTACACATGGTTTCAACATCAGACAAGTTCCCATCAAGGTAATGGTTGCTTGTTATGCACAAAATGTCAACAATGCTGTATCACAAAAGGCATCTCATCATGACCTCAGCATCAAGATATGTATTGTATGATGAGGTACCTGTATCGTGACACCCCTACTAAAGACTACATCAGATCTACACTAATACATTGCAGCCAACGGTAAACTGGTAGATAGTTCCCAAGTCCAAATGGTACACAGATATTGGGGGGTACATAAAGAGACCTAAAAATTAAACAAGGGCTTGATAAATACTTTACATTGTGATCTGTTACATTTTGCAGTACTTTGTTTTGCTGCAAAGTGACACAAATCACCAGTAGAGTGCATTTAGCTTAACTCTTTTGACACATTTTCAAAGAGATTCCTTATTTAGAAAACACATATTTTTAAAATGAACCTTCCCCATTACTTCACTACTAAACTTATGATAAGGTGCAAAAGAGTCACCTCTTGTAAAAATGAATTCCTAGTGTCAGTTATGGTATGACAAATCAGCAGTTATTTATGTCATTTCGCTGTTCCTAAAACCCAGATGAATTTACAAACACTTCATGATCAACTTTTCGTGACACACTGGTGTTGCCAAAGAGGCTGTGTGATAAAGAGTCAGTCAGCACTTCCTCCTCATCAATACTCACTGCATGGATTGTCTCCCCTGACTCAAGGTCAAGGTCACTACTTAAACAAGTGTTAAGGTAGTCCTCCATGCCTTCCTGTTGAATGAGCAGGTAGGTTACCCCATTGGCCATGCTAGGCTCAAGTTGATTGATATACTGAACAGTAACTTTACTAGAGTCTGTGGATGTTTCTTCGGGAAAGGTTTTCTTTGAATCAGCATCTATATCTTTCTTGCCTGTGCTGCAGCTTTCTGACGACAGACTTGAGGCAGATTTCTCATTACATGATGAGATGCCAGTTTGGCTATCACCTGCATGATCAGCAGTGATCCGAGAGACATCAAGACTTCCACTCTTTTCTGTTACACTTTTCACGACATCTGGAAGATTGTTGTCCATGTGTTTACCATTTTCTTTGCACGGGAGTCCATTGAGACTCTTATCGATGTCATTTGAACCATGCTTCAGTAACACAGACACAAGCTGTGGTAGAAGGTCCTTCTTGTCTTTCAACACTGTCTTGAGACTGTCCTCTGAGTCCTGCTGAACGCCATTCTGGTTCTGAAGTGCTGACTTCAGCAGCTTTAATCTCTGTTCCAGCTGACCTAGCATCGTCTTGACCCGAGAGGAGCTTGTCATGCCTTCACACTGAGTAGCAGCATCGCAAAGCTTTCGCTTGACACTACTTCTCTTCTCTCGCTGAATGGGACTCACGATTATTTGTCCAGATTTAGATGGTGTTAGGGACACTGTAGGCCGTATTTGATCCAAGGTTTTGCTTTTACCTACCAGTGAAATGTCTTTGTGACCGGTCGATTCAGACTGGAATGAGTTCGTCTTACAAATATTATTCAAACTTCTCGACCTGTCATGGGTATTTGATGGAAGAAGAGATTCACAACTTTCAAACAAGTTCTTTTTACAGTTTTGAACAGTGAGGTAGGTTTCTGTAGCCATGTGTCTCTGCCCAACAGACTTACACCGAGGGCTCTCTTTCCCTGGTGATACTATTGACGTATCAGGAGTTTTCCTCACTGGACTATTGGTACTAGAGTCATTTAAACCCATGCTCTCAGCTACTATGTCCAATATACTACTACCACGATCCTTGGCACCTGATTCTGAGGACATTTTTCTGGCAAGTATGTTTGGGGTCTTTTTTGGACTAGAGTTGGTACTTAGACATTTCTTTGGTGAGACAGAACTGAGACTTGATTTGGTGAATGAACTGACACTCATGCACGCATCTGCTGAGGTACACAGAGCACTTACACTTAGCTTAGGGGAGTTAGCATAGGGACTGATGCAGTCTTTCTTTGGTGAACTAGAACACATGGTTTGTAAGGTTTCAAACAGGTTTCTCTTTGACTGTGGTGAAATATCTGATGTGATATCAGGCATTTGTAATTTTGGACTTGACGTAGCACTTAAACCTTTCTGGGGAGAACAGGCTGTTTTTAACGTTGACTTGAGCTGCTGAATCATGTCAGACTGCTTGGAAGACTGCACTATCCCTTCATTGTCCATTGGCAGAACAACATCAGAGAAGTGACGATCAGGAACATTCTTAGTGACATCATCATCAGAAATGGGGTGTTCACAAATGAAGGAATCTAAGAAATGTCTTTCTGATTTGACAGATGGATCTTCTGAAGCTGGAACCTGACATCCATCATCCTGATCCTGTTCATCCTTCTTTCCTCCATGCTCTCCCCGCTGACTAAGATGCACTGGTTCTAGCAATGGTGGCTCCAGCTCCCCATCCTCCTCACAGGTCAAGTCTGGTGGTTGTGATGACTCCATCGGTCCAACATCCATTGGCTCCATCTTCTCTAGCAGTGGAGGTGAAATGTCACTCAAAGCTGACTTGTCAGAAATATCATTCTCAACGCTCACAGATAAAGAGGTAGTTATCTCCACTTGGGGCAAATGTCGACGGAACTCCTTCAGGATGTAATCTGAACACACTAAACCAAGTTCAAAGAAAAATTGCTCCTTTTCACACAAAGATGAAACTTCAATCGTCCTGTCTGGCAAGATGATGCGTTTCTGCTTCTCATAGTGAATATTTTGTTTCCTTGGTCTTCCCCTGCCTTTTGATGATTTTCTATCCCTTTTACAAGGGATCCACTGTGCTTGTATTCGGAAACCAACGGGCAACAGTTTGGGTTTCTTTGATTCCTTATTCACAGGCTTCCTCTTGATGACTTTCTTCTCAGGAGGTCTAGGCAAGGCACGTTTTGGTCTCAAAATCTTTTGGCACAAGTTTCGAGTGATTTTCACAACACATGGAACACTCTTATGCTTTTGAAGTAGTTTCACTGAATTAAACACTTTCTCACAAGCTCGACACTTTATGGGTCTTGGAGGATGTATTTTCTTGGGTTTTCCCTCTGGTGCTGGGACAGATTCTTTCTTTGGGGGTGACTCAGCTGGTTTGGGTTTGACCTTCTGATGCTGTGTCTTAGCTTTCAGGCTGTTTTCAGTGATTTTTTTTTTCTTGGACACCTTTTCCTTTTCTTCAACAAGTCTTCTTTTCTTTGGGGTCAGCACCAGTTTGCGTGTTGATGATCTGAGTTTCTTGGGTGACGCTGGTGGTGGTCTCTTCCGACATGGTATCTTCTTGATTGCTGTCATTTCTTTTTCAGGGCTTGGTTTAGCAGAACTTTTACTTTCTGGGCTCGTTCTTTCAACAGTCATTAATGCACTAATATCTATTGTAGGTTCCTCAACTTTCATCATATCTTTGGTCATTGGCTTGAAAAAGCCATCAATTTCATCTAAAAAAGTTGTATCAGTGTGTGTGACAGATAAATGACTAGGAGTTTCAGTTGTTTCGTGATGCGGCAATTCCGACAAATTTTCAACATTATCGCATGGCTGTTTTAAACTAGTCTCCAAAGTGCATTTTTCTGACAGTTCAGATTTTTTATTGCATTTTTCCTGCACAATCAAACCTTCACTGTAAAATCGAAGTTTTTTTTTAGCTTCGAAAGCCTCTTTATCAATATAACAGTCCTCAGCACTTTGCTCATTCACTACTTCCATGCAGAGTTTTTTCACCTGAGACCCATTTTCAAGTTTGACTTGCACATCACCCTCAGCTACAGAACTGTCCTCATCTAGCTTTCTCTTACTACCAGGAATGCTTGCATTGCTATTACTTTCCTGTTTAGTGACAACAGTTTGGTCAACTGGCACCACCAGAATTTGAGCGCTGTCGGACGTCAAGGACTCTATCCTGACATTAGAAAGCTGGGCCTGGCTAACTATCACCTGCTCTGCCTCATTGGACTGCTTCCCTGCCTCCACATTAACAATAGTGTAGGCTGACTCTTGATCACCTGCTGTTTCTGGGGTGTACTGAGGTTGTTCTGAAATGAATTGAGGCTCCTCTTGAACGAACTGTATCTGTTCTTGAGGTGCTTGTTCCTGGACATACTGGTTCTGTGGTTCTACATACTGAGCCTGTTCTATGTACTGGGCCTGTTCCTGGATATATTGATTGTGATCCTGAATGTACTGAACCTCGGTCTGCTGAACCAAGTCTTCCTGAACTACTTCCTCCTGCACTTGCTCCTCAACGATTCTCTCCACCGCCTCCACCCTCACCCGCTGTGCCATCCGTATCAGATCCTCGGCTACTTCTACTGTAATATCGCCTCCCTGCTGCAGGAGGTTCCCCTCACTTACATCACCCTGGACGGTAAAGACGATCTCGCGGTCCTGCGAGTCACTGCTGGACGACGTCCCTGCTGCCTGCTCTATGACAAACCCTCCCTCAGACAACTGATTGAGGAACTGAGTAAGATTCACTTTGTCTGATCGGGCCATCATGTTGAGAGCTTCGACTGCTGCCATGGTCTCACTGGAAAGGTTGGATGGGTCAAGGGGTGATGGTGTCCTTTTACTGGCTACTGGAGCATCGTCTTCCAACTCATACACAGCTCCTGCTGGAGTGGCCCCTTGTCGACTGTTGCCGCTGTGATAGATAATATCTGATGAAGATGATTTTGGTGTGGAACGAGTAGCAAAGGGGAACACATCATCGCTGGCGACTGGAATAACTTTGTTACATGGGACTCGGACATGATCCTTCATCTCCTCCATGGTTGTAAACTGCTTCTTACAAATGAAGCAGCTGAGATCCACCCTGTTGTTTTCCTTGGGTCCAGCATATGCCTTGTTGGTGGTCTTGGGGTTGAGGTTTGGCAAGACAACATTCCTGCCATCACTGTCCATCTTTCTCCCAGTTGTGGACTCACAGTACGCCTCCAGAGCTGACGCCTCCTGTTCTCGACGTCTGGTCATGTTGCTGAGACTGGTGTTCTTACAAGACTTGCTGTGCCTCCATCTGGAAATGGGGTCGTCAAACATCTCGAAGCAGTGTCGGCACCAGAAGCGTTTTGCTGCAGGTACACTGAGTCTGTGACATGGATGATTGGAAAACTTCTCCTCCTTGTTCTTGTTGGCCATTCTGCAACAACACGAAGTGGTCAGGTTATAACATATGGTCATACTGTCATCTACAATAATACTCACACAACAAGCATACAGCAGTTGAAAAGGAATATTAGCAAAAGTAAACCTGAGGGCAATGGCTGTGAATTATTGAGTCTGGGCCAGACAAGCCAGTGATCAACGGCATCAGAACTGATCCACACAACTGGGATACACCAACATGTGTGCACCAGTCTCATGAGTGAGTTAAAAGTGAACTTTGCATCAGCATTGTTTTGGCCATAGAGCAACAAGAACAGGTCTACACATATATACACAAATCTATACTTACACAAAGTTACATTCCAAAGCTAGTTTCCATGTATACAATTCACCTCTCAACTGAATCATTTCTTCTCATTCTAAGTTAGTTTAAAAACAGATAGAAAGAAGAGTGGTTGTCATTACAGCATTAATGCAAATTTTGAACACTGGTAACTGTTTATGGGCAAGGTCAACGACCCATGCCCCTGACAAACATTATTGAAGCATGAAGGAACAGTCAGTATTCAGTCTCAATCCACTAGTAATTCCATTCTTTGGAGGGTGAAACTGCATTATCAGTGATTGAAGGGGGGTTACTCTCTCTCACTGCATCACACATGCCAATGTAAGCCCACATTTGATTAACGGAGTTCCATTTTACGCTTCTTTTAGCAATATTCTCATAACATCACAGCAGGGAAAACCTGACATGGGCTTCGCAAATTGTACCCAAGTGGGGATTCGACGTGATGAGTCAACGCTTAAACCACAAGGCTACCCCATTGCCCCTGGGCCCACATTTGAAACTAAACATTTGAAACATTGTCAACAAAAAACCACAGATATTTGACGAAATCATACTCATAAATACAAAGTGTCGTTTATTAATGAGTGAGTGAGTTTTGTTTTACACCGTATTCATCAATATTCCAGATATATGGCTGTGGTCTGTAAATAATCAAGTCTGGAACATACAATCCAGTGATCAACAGCATGAGCATCGATCTGCATAACTCGGAACCAATCAGTGCCAAACAAGTCAGTGAGTCCAGAGGCAAACTGTAGCGCAAATGTGTTGCGCAACATAGAAAATATGACAAGTCTTCATATATGCCAGCAAAGCAAGCAAAGGTTGGCAACATACTTTTCTTGCTTTGGATCAAAAAATATTTTTTAATCTCAAAATAAAATATCAACACCATCAAAGGTACACTCCCATTTCCTCACTTGGTTGTGCTCTCACATTTCCTACCTCATGTTTAGTAACTACTCTCGTGAAATATGCTTTATTCAACACTTTAAGCGCTACTCGTGGTATTCAGAGAGTTCTTCGCCTCCATTACCCCTGCCAGCTTCCGGTTTAATGAAGTAACGGAACAAGAATAAGCAGAAATTGAAAAGAAATACCATATTGTCTAATTTTATCATGAACCTGTTGCGGTTTATTTGTCTTATCTGTTGTCGCTATTGTTAGAATTTTCGTAACATTTATTCTACATAGAAACACGTCTGGCAATGAATGAAGCAAGGAAGGTAACTGTATGTGTTCCTTGTGGAATAATATCCTCCTGTTCCTTCACTCCTCTGGACCAAACTGGAAGGGGAATGGAGACAGAGAACTGTCTGATCTTCCACGAGTTGCGCTTAAAACGTTGAATAAAAAATGTTTCACATGAGTAATTGTTCAACATGGGGTTGGAAATGTAAGAGCATAACCAAGTGAAGAAATAGGTATATACTTTTGATGGTGGCGATATTTTATTTTGACATGGAAAATATTCTCGAACTGAAGCGAGGAAAGTATGTTGCCAACCTTTGCTCACTTTGCTCGCATGTAAGAAGACTGATCATTTTCTCTATGCTGCGCAACCCATTTGCACTACAGTTTGCCTGCAGTGAGCCTAACCACACGATCCCGTTAGTCACCTCTTATGAAAAGCATAGTCGCCTTTTGTAGCAAGAATGGGTTGCTGAAGGCCCATTCTACCCCAGACCTTCACATGCCCATTTATTGATGCAAACAAAATCTACAACATAGTTACTACACAGTAAAACAATAGCAGACGGGTGGGAGTACTTTTGCTGTGAAAATTAGTTGTTAAGTCATTAATATTCATTATTGTATACCTTTTGTGGCATGGTTTACATGATACCTTAAACACCATTGCTCAAGATTTTGACCTTTGATGATATTAATAGGGGTCATATGGTCCTACGACCAAATTTCTGCTTGCAGCTTTCTATGGCAATATTACTGCGTCACACTCATTATGGAAGGACATGGAAAGGTCAAGAGAATGTTGCGGCAGTCTAGCGTGTGTTGACAGCTACAGTGTGATAGATGATGAATTTCACATCAATATAACCGCATTGAAATAAAGTGATAATCATGACGGATGGTTGACTCATTGTTGTTTTCAAATTAGAATAAACAGAATTTTTCATCACTGAGAATATGTGATTGATTTTGGAGAAAAATATACATACAAACTGTGATTAACATAATTGCTACTGATAATTGCCTGGTGACAGCTGAACTGTGTCTTACACGTATTTGGGTAAAATAATATGCTGCATCTTTTTGTTTTGGATGAATAACATCTTATTACAGGTGTTCGTTTTCAAATCATTTAAAATGTTTCTCAATTGTAATACTTGAAAGGTAAGAAGATTATTTTTACTCAATCTAATTTTAAGAAGTGGGTCCACTTGAAGTCGCTTAACAGATTTTATTTTAAAATCAGGCCTACACTTGTGTCTACTTTGATGCCTCTTGCAGTTTAACTGGTGGGCTTGTTTTCAGTCTTTTGCATAACTACAGGCAATACTACTTTTTTAAATACTAAGAATTGTAGTTTTAATCATTTTTTTTTAAAAGTGGGCCCACCCACAAAGTCTCTATAGAGAAAAAGATAAGTGGGTGCATGTTTCTGTGGTCATTTTTTCGTTTTTGTCGGGCATGGCGGGCGAGCTGTCAAAGGTACTGTGCTAATGAGCAACAGTTGCCTGGATCAATCTTCACTTGTGACCTGGTGAAAAACCTTCGAGCTACCATTACTTGCTGTCTCTTTCAGTGCTGTCACAACCCCTACTGTGTAGTACACCTGTGCACATGAACACATGCAGACACCTTTTGACCTGATGTGGATGTAGTAAAGAGCAGTATCACTGAACAATATACTGTGACTATGTGTCCCAGTTCACCCAGCTGTCAATGGGCAACGTGTGAGGATGAGGCTGTGTGATAACTTGCTGTACCTAACAGGCAGGATGAGTTGAATACTCCCCAGTGAGGTGAGATGGTTAAGAAACAATGGCAGAAAAAGACATCTGCTGATCAAGGGAACACTCAAGTGTCTTGAACATGGACTACAGTGGATAATATAAATATTCTTTAATAATATAGAGTTTGGTTGCTGATGTTGTATGTTTAAAGTGCTTTATATGTTTAAACAAAGATAATGAAATTACCCACCTTTCCTGTCTCATATACTGGATACTCCAACTTCAAATGATACTCTTGGATTTATAAATATGGAAATAACATGTGGGCCCATATCCAACACCATCCAACAACCAGTTAGTAAGTCACCCACTATTCAGTAATTTTGACAAATTCATCTAACAATTGGAAAGCAAAATACTATTTGTATTGATGGAATGACTAGCTAAACTGTACAGTTTTACAGATTATTGGAATAACGGATGACACAGTTTATGGTTTTCTCAGTATCATGTGTTTTTGGATACAAAACTTTCGGCATACCTCCAGTTTGTATCTTGAGTCAGCTCAGCTGTCTTCGCAACTCAAACCACTGATAATGCAGTTTTGCTACATTCAGCAATATTTCCCCCAGTACTATGGCCAGGGACACCAGAAATGGGCTTTACACACCGTCATTGTGCACACATGAAATCGGGTCTTCAGCGTGACAAGCGAGTACATTAACCACCAAGCTAACCCACTAACCCTCCATTCTATGGAACAACAACAACAACAACAACAACAAGAACAATAAGGGTATCAGTAATGCGCTGAAATACAAGGGGCATGCTCAAAGTGCTACACTCTGTTATTAGCCCGGACAACCCAAGCTGCCTCTTTGATGCTAGAAGGTTAGAGTCACAATACTTTATCTCATGAGTTCGTTCTGGCTATCAGATGATACGAATAAGAAAGTTAAGTTCAAAGTTGCTTTACACAGTGTTTCACTTTGTCATATCACTTTGTCATTTTACTGTGGGTTGAAATCCCAGAGTGATGACGAGTTTAAGAGTTTTAAAAGTCACAGGAAACAACCAAAATGTGCATGATTCTGTGCCATGGTCATGTATTCTGCAAGGAAAATATAATTTTTTAGATACATGTATCATTTGTGCCACCTCTTATGATAAGAACTGACCTGCATTGCACATTTTAAACAAATCAATAATGTGGGAGATATATAACTTGTGCAAGTAATACAACACCTGGGCAGGGATAATACTGACCGCAATGAACAAATGTTTAGTAACATCTTGCAGTTAATTTCAACTTTAGAATGCCAAGCATGCAAAGAGAACATCACAATATGAAACTTCTTTGATGGCAAACTTTATCCAGATTAAATGCATTTTCAGCCTTCACAAGATAATTATCCGCTCAATTCACTCATTGTCTATATCAAAGGTTTGATAGGCAATATTTTTGTCTAAATCTTTCTTCTCTTGACACGGGAACAATGGATTCTCTAATACCAAATACAACATAGAAAAGAACAAAATGATTAATAAATCGCACGGCAAGTTATTAACTCCTATTTCACATAAAGGTCTTATCTGCCTCAGATACTAAGCGATGTAGTAAAACCACAAACTTAGCACTTTGTTGGGGTCAAGTCGTGCTTTTCATCTGAGGTCTTTCTTCCTCTCTACAAACAACAAGAGGCACCTGCAAAAATCCTTCGTTTTCACACTCGAGCAGCTGTCGAAAGCAGCCAATTCGTTTTAATCTTTGAAACTGAAATTATATAGTATTTGAAACAAGCAAATAATTTCAAAGACAATAGGTTCATAAACGTGGAATCGAGTAAGTGCTAAAGAGCGATAAACAATTTTGTTGAAAAAGTCTGGCGGCTAAAGTTTCATGCAAATGGCCACGCATTTGTTCGAGGTGCGTGTGCACATCTCACAACGAAAACCGCCTCCGCACGGTAATTTACTCGTTAACGTTAGCCTAGATACTTACTTGTCTTCCACCTTTACGTGCGTGAGACTGTACATCAATGGTAATAACTAAATATTTACAAATTTGATACATTTGACACAAGACACAGCATCTGTCGGGCCTTGAGGAGCTTTAGAGTTGTCCCCCTTGGATTATCTGGAGGGAGAATCGTAAATGCAATTTCATGTAGTAAATATTTTTAAAATGCACAAGAAAAAATAACTGTAATTGGATGCTTGTAGTTACATGCATGTCTCAATTTCTTTGCACGTGTATCGCAGCCATTGTTATTATAATGTTTGACGCCTAATATCCGCAAACAATGACAACTGCAAAATAGAGGGCGCTGCTCTAATTAATATTCATATACATGTCAGGGGAAGTTACTCCCGCGCTCTGGGGTTCTATGAATATTCATAAGGCCATTGGTTATACTTCATTTTTTGGCTAAAGCTCTCTTATTAGAAGTAACTGTTAGTTTTCACACATTTAACAATAAACACTGTCCTAGAAATAACAGCTTAGATATGCTACACATTTTGGTTGAAGACAATCCAGTCAGATGATGACATCAAACAGTGATGTTCTTATCAAAACAAGACATGAATTTTTACTCTGAATTCCGTTTGTCAAACTGATCTCAATGAGGGGCTGGGACTTAGCCCAGTGGATAAAACATTCGCTCGTCACGGCGAATACCCAGGTTCGATTCCCCACATGGATACAATATGTGAAGCCCATTTCTGGTGGAATATTGCTAAAAGTGGTGTAAATCTAAACTCACTCTCAATTAATACAACAATCTCTAATCAACGATGAATGGTTCGTTGTTGGCACCGGCTGGCACAGGTAGCCGAGCTCTTGTATGCAGAAACGTACCCTAAACAAAATCAGAAACGTACCCTACACCTGTACCCTAAACAGCGGAGGAGTCCATATTCTCTAACCCTACGTATTCCAACACACTGGCAGTGATATTATGCATCACTAAACATCTGTTATTGCATCTGCTCGTTTCTGAATGTATCTGGATCTGGATGTATCTGCAACAGAATGACAGTTCCAAGCTAGGAAACAACACAATGCAGAATGTACCTGTCCTAGAGTACGTTCCTGAATTCAGATCTAGGCAAGGGTACGTTTCTGTATCTGTCCCTGGGGTACATATCTGGTGTACCTATACCGACAATGACCAATTCAGTCTGCATTTTACGAAATGACTCCCAAAATGACTATGAGGGTCAGCCATTTCGCGTCACTTTGTATAACAACAATCAATATACTTTAGTCATTTCATGAAATTTCAGTTAATAACATAATCTACAAAGGTCAATGACAATTTCAATATCACGCAGCTAGTTATTTCACGAAATGACTGATTTTACAATCTGACAGTAATACACACACACACACACACACACACACACACACACACACACACACACACACACACACACACACACACACACACACATATATATATATATATATATATATATATATATATATATATATATATATATACATATATATATATATATATATATACCTTAGAGGCACGTTTCTGTACCAGCCATGCGCTAAGGTTGTCCTGAATCAATGTTCTAAGTATATGTACGTAAAGTATATCTGTCTTTTAAAGAGCCATAATCAGAAGAAAAACATGACGCTGAATTGGTAATGTGTGCACCCAGATTCTATACCAAGAGTTGCTATGCGATGGTCACCACCCTTAAAAAGAAGCGGAATGTCCACAGGAGATGTGGAGGCAGAGATAAAGAACGGAAGGTGGGTCTGGGGACTTGTGCCGCAATGGGCCTAGGATAGACAGCATTGGATGACCTAGGTAACGGGTGTATGTGCTAAGAGCAGACAAAGGGTTAAGTAATTAAGTAAGTACAAGAAAAACTAGATTTATGGATGGCACCTTATTTATTATGGACAACACAACGTTTTGGAGCGTATGCGTGATCCTTCATCTCAGGTGATGAAGTAGCATGCATACGCTCCGAGACCAAGGATTAGGGAAGACAGGGGCCATGGGCCAATTTGCTTACTAGAATGAAAAATGGCCCATTAACATTTTGAAGTTTACCATTGACACAAGGGCAATGGCCCATTCAGAAAATGGCTTATAATCCTGAAAATGGCTCATCGTCAAAGTTCTCTTTCCCAATCCCTGCGAAACGTTGTGTTATCCACAATAAAGAAGTTGATAACACAGCGTTCCGGATCGTATGCTTACTCCTTCATCTTCGTCAGGTGATGAAGGAGCAAGCATATGCTCCGAAACATTGTGTTATCCACGATAAAGAAGTTGACATCTATAAATCTGGCTTAACGTATGCTTTCCACTAATAAATGTCCTTCAAAGACTTAAGTACGTACAATTGTAAAAGAGACATATGTCTAGATGGGTGGTCTTTGGACACAAGTCCCTTTTGTGGACCAATTGGGTTTTCGCATATTTTTCAATGTAGAAAATATGATTTTAACAAATAATTACTGCTTTTGAGACATAAGGAAGTACAGAAAGGAGGATACAAAAGTACTGGCTGCACAATATAGATATCATTTCTAACAAAACGAGGACCTGATCTACTTTCATGTCTAATAGAATGTAGTTATCTTCAAAATATAGCCCAAATGGTTGTCAAACCATTATTTCTTGATAGGCCGCGAGTGCACGTATGGTTGTGTGCGCTACATGGTCTGTGGTGCCAACAAAAGAAACATACTAGGATTTTAAGTCGAGTACAGAGTTTAATTTACTTCTCTTTGATCTCCTTATACACATCAGCCATGCAACTAAAACTAAAATATATGTATTAGATCTATTTATTACTCACCCGTTGAACATATCACTTTTCAATAATCTTACAAGGTTGTTACACTTTTAAGAGATAAGCATACTGTGTTGGGAAGTCCGAGGTATATAACGAAATTATAATAGCTCTAAATTTGATATAAAACTGAACGCGTAGCGTGAATTTTTTAATACAAAATTTAGAGGTATTATAAATTCGTTATATACCTCTGATTTTCCAACACAGTATGTTTATCTCCATTCTACAAATACATAATGCGTTGGAAAATCAGGGGTATATAACGTGATTATATGCCTCTGAATGACTTTGATTAACCCATTACAATCCACATGGTTGAATGTGTATCGCGGGGTGCCGTGCGTATGACGTCATAATGCCAATACCTCTGTCAAAATAGTTTTAGACCTTGCTTGACACGCGGAAAGCTAAAGGTCATCACACTCCTTGAATTCTTAGGAAAGAAGTTCTTAGCTAGATATTATTTCGCTAATGTTTAGTGAATAATAAATGAAATACTAAACGATGTCAAGTGTAATACTCATGAATGGTATCGGTATCAAAACTCACTGTCGCTCGTTAGATACCAAACCATTCACTCGTTTCATAAATATGGTATTACACGGGACTTCGTTTAGTATTTTCTATGTATCATGTATAATAACCTGTTCGTTTTAACAATAACACATAGATATGACTTATATTTTGCGAGTTTATTGGGTTTACGTCTATATGAGCCTGCATTATTTTATCGCTATTATGGTAAAATTCTTTTGTCTCTGAGCCAACTTTGCGCAGCCTTTTGTGCGCTTATTAGTAGTACAACCAGTTGTAGCTTTCTCTACTCCATTTGCATTTACTCGATTGTGTCTCTCGTTACACTTGAAAAGAAGTCAATCCGTACGAGACCTGAACGAAATGTCGGTGCTTCTAATTGCGTGTCCCGGTGTTTACATCGCTTGAGGTAATACACAGAAGTTTCAACAATGGCGGCAAGTCTTACGAAAGCGAGCGCCAGTTGTATTTTACAGAAGACAGCTCTCCTCAATCTGTCGAGTAGAGGTGTGTGTGCTTATATGGTAAACAGGCCTCGATCAAACTCCGTGTCAAATGACACCTTTCAAACTTCTCACAGACGATCTTACGCAAGTCGGGCAGTTCTTAGCGATGCACAGAAAGAGAAACTGGCACAAGGCCCCGACCTCGGCGACTTTATATCAGATGACATACCCATCGCTTATGACGGCGAGGGAGGCATGAAGAAGGTTCAAGGAGAGAGGTTACGTTTGCCCAAATGGTTGAAAACTGAAATACCAATGGGGAAAAACTACAGCCGTTTGAAGGAGAACTTACGTGATCTGAATTTACACACTGTCTGCGAAGAAGCAAAATGCCCAAATATTGGAGAATGCTGGGGTGGAGGTGAACATGGAACTGCGACTGCCACAATCATGGTCCTGGGTGATGAGTGTACCCGCGGATGTCGTTTCTGCTCTGTTAAAACGTCTCGGGCTCCACCTCCGCCAGACCCAAACGAACCATTAAACACTGCTAAGGCTATTGTATCATGGGGCCTTGACTACGTCGTGTTAACCTCAGTTGACAGGGATGATCTTGCAGATGGGGGATCCAAACATTTTGCTGAAACAGTAAAGCAGATCAAGGCCCAGAATTCGTCTATATTGGTTGAATGTCTTACTCCAGATTTCCGTGGTGATCTTGAAGCAGTAGAAGTTGTACTAGACTCTGGTCTAGATGTTTTTGCCCACAATGTTGAAACTGTGTCCGAGTTGCAACGGTTTGTACGGGATCCCAGAGCAAACTATAAACAGTCTCTGTCTGTGTTGGAACATGCTAAGAAGTACAGACCGGGTGTTGTCACAAAGACATCTCTCATGCTTGGATTAGGAGAGACTGATGAACAAATTTATGCAGTTCTCAAAGATCTGAGGAAAATTGGAGTTGAATGTTTGACACTGGGACAGTATATGCAACCCACGAAGCGTCATTTGCAAGTAAAAGAGTATGTGCATCCTGACAAGTTCAAGTACTGGGAGGAAGTTGGGAACAAACTGGGGTTCGTATACACGGCAAGTGGACCTCTTGTCAGGTCCTCTTACAAAGCAGGAGAGTTCTTCATCAAGAATCTGGTTGAGAAGAGGAAGAGTTTGGTGTAAAGATGGTTGTGATATGTCCATGTAAGGCTGTTATGAAAGTGTGTTATATTAGTTGTTGACTGGAATAAATATATTGGAAAGATTTGTGTCCCTGTCACTTAGAGGTTAAAACATCCTCATTAAAGTGAAAAGACCTGTGCCAGTTTACATGTGACAAAGTTCTACACAAAGTATGCGATCTAGAGTGAGTGCGAGAGTTTAGTTTTAAAGGCACTCATCTATATTCCAGTTACATGGTGGCGGTTCATAAATAATCAAGTGTAGACCAGACAGTTGGGTCATCGACAGCAAGAACATTAATCTGGTCGTTTGGGAACCAATGACTTGACAACCAAGTTGGTGAGCCTGACAACCCGATCCCATTAGTCGCCCCTTATGACAAGCATAGTCACCTTTTATGGCAAGCATGGGTTGCTGAAGGCCTATTTTACCCCAGACCTTCATTAGTCAATGCAGTCAAGATGTTTGTGGGAGCCACAATGTCACACCAAAGACCCAGGTTTGATTCCTCCACATGGGTACAATGTGTGAAGCCAGTGTCTGGTGTCCCCTTAATCATGACCCAGGTTCAATTCCCCACATCCACACATTTCCCACGCCAACATTCTGCTGGAACATTGCAGAAAGGGGTGTTAAACCTTATTCATTCACTCACTTCAACAGGATGCAAATGCCCAGCCACCTCACCTCTCCTACTGAATAAAACATTAAAGAATGTATTCTTCAAGTGGTGATATTTGTATTTAGTGGAGGGGTTTATACATGGTTTTACCATGATCATTGTATTTTATTGGCTTTAGGAAGCAGTGGGGTAGCCCAGTGGTTAGAGCGTTCATCTGTCACACCCAAGACCCAGGTTCTATACTCCACATAGGTACAATCTGTGAAGCCCACTTCTGTTGTCCCGTTATGATATTGCTAAACGTGGCATAAAACTGAACTCGCTCATAGGAAGTCACAGTGGCTGATTAGGTAGATGGCTGACTTTATGTGCCAGCGATGTAGCTTGACTCACAAGAGTGTTAGTTAACTGAGAAAATATAATCCTAAGTGTAATGTTTGTTACAGAGTCTGATATCAGTGTTTGAAAAACCCTTTATAGAGTCTGTCATCAGCTTAAAGTTAGGTGAAGTCTATCCTTAATTTTAAAAAAAAATAGTTTTGACATCTGACCATGGCTTCCACCAATTAATCCACTCATCTCACTCTGGCTTCTGTCAACTCACCCGCTGGCTTCAGTCCTTAATCAGCTTACCTCAACACTTTTCTAATGTATTGTTACCTCAAATAGTTATTGTTAATCCTGTTATTGTTGTATTGTCATCACATGCTCATCTCTGCTGTATATATATTGTACTCCCCCTGCCATTCCCCACACGCTTGAAAACGGTATAAGAATCTATACCGAAACGTCGCTACCCTGCAATAAAGAAGTTGATCATCCATAAAAATTCTTGTCATCTTTATCTGACCATGTTGAAAACTTGTTAACTGAACAGACTAAACTAGATGGAATGTTACTTGTGTTTGGATTTGAACTTGTGACTTTACTGTATTGTTTGCTGTCAGTCATGCATATCAACGCAGCCATGAAGTGGGACAGCCTTAGTTATGTGGCAACAAGCATCTTGCCTGGTTTGATCCGGTGTGGTGGTCTGCCTGGAGATTTGCTGGTTAGTGGTTTGATCCTCTGACCACCTCCTTGGTGTATCAGATAGAATGTCTACCTGGAGCATTGCAGGTTGGTGGTTTGATCCTCTGACCACTTCCAGGGTGTAATGGATAGAGTGTCTACCTGAAGCGTTACTGGTTAGTGGTTTGATCCTCTGACTATCTATGGTGTAGTGGGTGTATCTGGATAAACTATTTACAGTATGGTTCAAAATTATTGAGAATAGCTAGAGCATTTCATATTATTAAACGAGAACAAATCAGATAAAATTGAATGTATTGTGAAAGTGAACTGACCTTTTCATGTTGTGTAGGTAACAATTTAATATTTTATCAAGTCTCCTTGAGCTTCACGGCACAGTCTAAGACGGGTAGGCATACTTCCTATCAGAGAGGTTAGTGTCTGGTGAGTTATGCTGTCAAAGTATTGGACCACTTCTCTCTTCATGTCTTCAATTTTTGTCAACCCCTTTTGATTCACACATTCCTTCATCATCCCCCAAGTGTTCTCAATGGGATTTAAGTCAGGCCTATATGCAGGAAATGGTAAGGCAGTCACATTTTTCTCCTGAAACCACTGCTTGGCATGTTTTGCGGTGTGTTTAGGATCATTATCTTGCTGCAAAATCCAGTCATTTCCATAAAACACATGTGCACTTGGAAGGAGAAAATTATCTAATATGTTAGTGTAGCGTTGACTTTTCAGATTTCCCTCAAACACACACAGCGGGGTCGTTCCTAATAAGGATATCCCTCCCCATACATGAAACTTTGGGCTGTATTTAGGTCATCGATACAACGGTGCTCACACAGACTTTGTCCATATTTTCACATTATTGGGATATACCCATATTGAGCTTTCATCAGTAAAAATCACATTTTCCCAGTCAAAGTTTTCATGTGCCAAACACCACTCAACACGCCTGTCTTTATGTTCTTGTTTCATGAGAGGAGAAGGAATTCCAGTCTTTTTCTCCCATCCAAGATCAATCAAATTTCTTCTAACTGTAGATTTTGATACAACTGTTGATCCCCTTTCTATCATTTCATACCTGATGTTGGAGATGCTTGCCCTTTGCTTTTTAGACGCTAAAATTCCCAGCCGGACGCGATCTGAGAAGTCCAATTTTCTGGGTCTCCCTGCTCCTTTCTGGTGCCCAAAATCCTTTCCCTCTTTAACATTCTTCCTAGTCCTATACACAGTAGAAAGAGGAGTTCCTGTTCTCTCTGCCAATGTATTTAAAAATACATCATCAATTCCTTGATTACACAACTCAAAAATCAACCTTCTTGTATCTTCAGCAGACATTGTTGACAGTGCTGAGGAAAATGACGGCTGCTACAAATTCAGGGGAGGTAACTCTAATTGTACTATACTCAGTAGGCCAAGATGAGTTACCTCCCTTATACCATTACTTAGTTCTAAGTATCAGTGAATCAGTTGAGGTGTTAGGATAGCTCAAAGTAAGAAGAAAAATTCTCAATAATTATGAACCAGACTATATATTTAGTTTGGAAAGTATACATAAAAATGTGTTCATGTATTGTTTATATTTTGCAAAGGTGTATTGCAATTGTTTATGTTATGAGAGTTTTTAATGGTCAAGATGGGAAATTAGAACTTTTTAATCTCTGACAATAAAAAATGTTGATCTTTCCATGGTCATTAATAAAATATGAAACATTAATGTTCAAAATGTAACTAAATTTATGAAATAATGTAGAAAACATAGGCATTGTGATACACATCAAACTGTGACATCGGTATCAGGATGCATATTGATTCAGGAAACTTTTGTATCATGACATCCCTAGTGATCATACCAAATGATATTCTTCTTTCCCTGTCTGGTGCTCAGAGTTAAGGGCTATGAAAAGAACTTGGAGGCAGGGCATGTTAAACTGAGGTTTGATATATCATTTAGTGCGCATTCCAGACTGGTATACATGTTACAGGTAGCTTCACACACTCAGTAGTCTGTTGATGTAAAAAGCAATGAATATTTTAGGAGCAGTGGTGTAGCCTATTAGTTAAACTGTTTGCTCATTGTGCCAACACCGGAGTTCCATTCCCCACATGGGTACAATGTGTGAAGCTCTTTTCTGGTGTCTGCCACTGTGATATTGTTGGAATATTGCTAAAAGCGATGTAAAACTAAGCTGACTCACTAATTAATATTTTCTATAGGGAGTAGTCTAATCATACATGCCATGATAATGCATTTGGAAGGTGTACTACAGGAAAGGATTTTGTAGTTTCTTTGAATTTACACAGGATACCCATGATTGAGCACCTCTTTTAACGTCCATGCCTTTCTTGACTTGCATATGATGACTGTTTAAAAGAATCAAATATCGGATGTATTGGCCCCAGTGATATGTATGGTAGGGTGTGTGTGTCTGCTGGTGTGTGAGAGGGAGAGGGAGTGTGGTGGCGATATTTCGGTGTTACAATACTGATAAAATTTTCTGATCTGTGGGTTATATCATTTATACTTTCTGCAATAGAAATTTCATTTACAGTTTAAAAAAACTAACACTTATTATATGTGAGGATGCACTGATTATGTGCTTATTATATTGTGTTATTATTGTATATAACATACATATTAGTATATAATGTGCTAATTATAGATACAAAACGTTGTAATCTGAATAAAATTATGAGGAAACATGTCTTGTTTTTTTAAATATGGTAACAGGTTTGAATCACTAAGCATGTTTTGACAGCATAGCCGGGAGTGCCAAATTCGATGTTCACGTAACTATTGCCAGGAGAGCCACATCAGTTGGGGCTGTCTGTTCAGGAAATGTGGCTTCCCCGGCCTGTAACCACACCACGGAGGCAGTACACTAATCAAGAGGTGACAATGGGACACCTGCTTAATATGCAGCACACTAGTCAAGGTATAACATGGGAATATCAGCGTAAGTTCTTCATGAGTTTTGTGAACTTTCAGAGTAGTGTAGGCGTGTTTGTTTGAGTCATATCAACTTTGAGAGAAAGATTCGAGGTTTTGTTTGCCCTCATAAAACATTCAGGATATACACAAACGGGAGAGATTTTCCATAACCATATGGCTTTAAGGCGATCACGACACGTTTATACATCATTTTCGCTGCAAAGAAAATGTTTTCCTCACAGCTTCTGCCGGGGACAACCTTTAACATACTTCTCACAAGAACTTTCTTTATCTAACTTGTCTTCATCTCCCGTCCAACGATGCAAACATTTCCCCTCAATAAAGTCGTAAACGGGATAAATATTTCCATGCTTTAATAATATCAGCATTTCTTTCTCTACGTATGTTTAATGTAGGAAAAAACAACACAAAGATACTCTATTTAGGTGACGGTTGAGTCGAACGTGTGAAACTTAAGCTAGTCGTTCTCTGTGTGCACGTGACTTGAGATCCACACGTGAGGAACACCGTCACAGGAATGTCAGACACAAGCATGTTTGCTTGTCGGGGCAACCTGCAGGTGCGCTCATAAAATCTGCGCTTGAGTCATCTCATGTTTTTCTGTGTTTGACTTGGACTCGTCTCCTAGTAAATATGCTGCGCCCTTTTGTAGATTCATGCTTTACAAATATTCTACGGCATCCGCAGACAATTGGAGGAAAATGTGGTGAGTTCGTCAAGAATGTCAAAACGTACTGAAAATGTATTGTTTTAATCGTTTTTAACTGTTCAAGAAAACCTGGGAAAATGGCAAGCTGATCTGATCGGATTTAATATGTTCATAATGGTCGGTAGAAGCCTCTTAAAGATAAACACGTGAATGCAGAATGTTGACCTGTGGAAGGTTTGTTGTATTCTATGTACCGAGAACACGATTGAAAACAGGATGTTGATTGTTGTTTTATATTGTGGGTGAGAAGTATCTCTTGTGACAGTGACCACCATCAGTTAGGTTTTCAAGGATCGGCACATCCTTTGTCATTGTCAAGACAGGCACACCTTGATGCGAGGCATCCACAAGATATTTTGTTGAAATGACAATCGTTGTATTTAGATTCAGTACTAATGTCTAAACGCCTGAAGAAATCTCTGTATTCATGTCGGCCATACACTCTCACGTGACTTGAAGGCTATAAGTGAGTGAGTTTGGTTTTATGCCGCACTCAGCAATATTCCAGCTTTATGGCGGCGGTCACAAGGCTAGACGTGGCATCACATAGTCCTAACATGGTCTCAGCTGTGTACGTATCATCACGTCTCGTGTTATAGTGCCCAAATTTGTATCAAGAAGCAATTACAATAGAAGTGTAAGTCAGTTACACAGTGAGTATTCTAACTACCGTTAATACAATCACTTCTACACTCAGGGGACGCGTAAAGATCTGGGGTAGAATAGGCCTTCAGCAACCCATGCTTAACACGAAAGGCGACTATGCTTGTCGTAAGAGGCGACTAACGGGATCGGGTGGTCCGGCTCGCTGACTTGATTGATTTCGCAGATCGATTTTCATGCTGTTGATCACTGGATAGTCCGGTCCAGACTCAATTATTTACAGAACGCCTTTACATAGCTGGAATATTGCAGGGTGCGGCGTAAAAATAAACTCACTCTGTATTCAGGGACTGTTGTTACTTTTATCTTATACCATAAAACTCACAGTAATGGAAATATGATTTACTTGTAAGTAAATAATCGAGTCAGCACCAAACAATCCAGTGCTCAACAGCATTTCCATCGATCTGTGGCATTGGGATACGATGACCAGTCAGTGAGCCAGACAACCAGTTCTGTTAGTCGCCCCTTACAACAAGCATGGGTTACTGAAGACTGATTCTAACCCATATCCTCAAAGGTTACCCAACACAGAAATATACTGAGTCAAAAAAGAAACTCGACAAAAGGTAATTTTAAAAAATAATGAATGATTTTTTCTCTGATGATACATCTGTGTATCCGAAATGGGATCCCTATCTTTCGAATCTAGAAAAACGTTAGCAAAACCCACTCAAACCCATCCATTCGTCGTGCAAATGACGTTACTGCCAAATCAGGTTTTGCACGTGCAGTCGATCACGTGATCTTCGCATCGACGTTTTCTTTATTTGCACATGTTTGCATTGGCCTCAAGAATTGAAAAAAAATCACTTTTAAACCACAGTTCTACTGGTACTTTACATACCACGATTGTCAAATGTGCAACGTGAACCGTTGGCAGGTTGCTAGCGGGAAGATCAGTTATTGAAATCGCAAGAGCAATAGGATGTAGCCGTCGTTCCAAGTATGACTTGCGAGGTCGTCTACAACAAACTGGCATCACTTCTGATCGCCCAAGGTCGGGGCGTCCACGTGTGACGTCACGAGCAGAAGACCGTCAAATCGTCCTACGTCACCTACGTGACAGATTTCTGCCGGCTACACGAACCAGGGCTTAGATGTTTAGGGGTCGACTGTCCTCACAGACCATTCGAAATTGTTTGCGGGCTGCCAGTCTCCATTCTCGACGTCCATATTGTGACTTGACATTCTGTAAACCCATGTTTTGGCACGGCGGTGTAGCCTAAGGGAACTGATTGTGGCACTGTCAGTGTATCTAGTACATCAGACAAATCTCAGCAATGAAAAATAATTTAACCATCTAACCATCTCTTGTTCTTTTATAACTCCCTGGAGAAAGAATGTGAAGTTTCTTTTTTGACTCAGGATGTGTGTTGTTTATTTGTTGGTTAACGTCGCACACAGCATTACTCCTGCTCGTTTTTGGCTAACTGTAAGTTGTCTGGATCAGAAGATCAAATGATCAGCGAATCTGACCACTCGATCCCGTTAGGCCGCAAAAAATAAAATAAATGTTTCTCTGGCACAATTTTTCAAAAGTGAAGAGGGCGGTAGGACATTTTTTTTATTTCTTTCTCTCAGAAATACAGCTTGGGAAGTTTAGCACGTGTGAATGAGTTGTAGATTCGGTCACACTCATTCTTACAGATGCTCATCCTTATAGTGGACAAATGGATGATCGGGACGCGGCGATATCAAAATTATTTTTATTAAATGGGAATAAAAATTCATTACGTTCACAAATAAGGCGCCGATGCCCGAGAAACATTTCCTCACTTTTCTTATTTAGCCTTAGTCGTCTCTCAAGACATGCATGGCCTGCAGGAGAAATATTCTTCAGATGTATACAGTGTGAAGACAAACATTTGTAAGACATTCTAACCGCACCTTCACTGCTGTGGCAATTTCGAGTGTGATATTTGCGTATATGTTCTCTACCCCATGAAATCTATTCTTAAAGCTTGTCGTTGAATCATTACGCAGACTGCAAACACAACATACTTACATATTCCCAGTCACGATACCTAGTTATTTACGACGCTAGACTGAGTGATGTCAGCGACTGTGCCAACAGCTATATGTGACTCACATCATGCAATATTACACAGGGGTATCATTAGTCTCGAGAACATGACACTGCCAGACATCTTGAAATGTATTCCGTTGTGCAGCGTTGTACCCACTGCTAATATGTCTAACGACAGTACATAAAAGATCAGGCCCGTGAAGGTCCGGGTTAGAACTGATTTTCAGTAACCTATATGTTTGTCGTAAGAGAAGAATAACGGGATCGGGTGGTCATTCTCGCTGACTGAGTCGACTCGTGTAATCAGTTCCCGATTACGTAGATCGGTGCTCATGCTATTAATCACTGGACAGTCTAGTCCAGACTCGGTTATTTACTGACCGCAGCCATATAGCTAGAATATTGCTGAGTGCGGCGTAAAACTAAACTCACTTACTCACTTATAGCTACCCCACCGCGTCTGGTTCAACGAAGCTTAATCGCGGAAGAAATGGCTTGGACAGCCAGTCGGACTGAAAGGAATCACTTTTAATTTTTTATTTGTTAATTTGAAAACAGGTTCACATTTATTTTGTTTTAGTTTTACACGCCTTGCTGCGATACCGTCGATGTACATACCCGTAAAGACACGGGTCAGGGCACGGGTCAGTGCACGGGTCAGGGTTGTTTGTTCAGCAGACAACGATGGTCATAAGGGAACGGTGGTCAAACTTACTGACTTTGTGACGCCTGCCATCATATCCCAACTGTGCAGGTCGATGCTTATGCTGATGGGATGCTCCCTGGAATGGCAGGTACAGACTCCATTATTTAGACCACCACCATGGAATGGTGGAATGACTGGAATATTGCTGATTGGGGCCTTGAACATCAAACGGTCATGTTGAAGACATGCATATTGAAACCATATCGAATTTCGTTTAGGCGATAAACATCATTGGTCAATTTCGGGGTTTTGCTGAGTAATTGAAGCACGAGAATTTATTTGATTGCAAAGGAAATATTCCCGTGCTTCAAATACCCGGAAATTGGAGGACACATGATGATTATCGACATCGTAAACACAAAAGTAAACCAAAAGATTTAGTCCCATGTCTGGCAGTGAAATTATCACACCTCTTAACCAGTCCTGGGAGATGTCCCATTTCTGGAAGTACGAATTCCGTGAGTCCCATTTCTAGCAGTATGCTGTTGACACCTCTTAACTGCTAGAATATTGCTATGAGTGGTTTAAAATTAAACTCACTGTCTTCACAGTCTGAACAAGATGTACTACACAGCCACCGGATCCCGAATATCGGATGTCTTTTATGAAATTGTGTGCCTAGTCTACACTACAAGGATTAATGATCTCCAATGGCTTTTGTTCGGTAAATACATGTATGTTGAATTACATAGCTCGATATTTTCATTGCTTTGTCAGGAAAATACATTTATCAAGTTGCACATCGTCACCAAACGGTTTACTCTACGCATATGACGTAATGTACATCCGGGTCCTTTTCCGCAGGCAATCAGCATGACAAATAAGCTAACGGAATAAGTCAAACAACTGTCTGATTTTTTACAGCTCCAACATATATTGCCAATGCTATTTATCATGTTAAACAAAGCAGGATTCATCATGTGTCGCGCTGACCTGACTCAGTATTTACACTCTCAAGGGCGATGGGTTTGATACGGATTTGACATCTCGCGTGGTATCCGACAATGAGCTGCCTGTATGTGGCGCGTTGTCGCTCTGAGGATGACACCACATCAACACATGTAGTACATGGATAGCAAATAGAACATGACCCATTGTATTGAATAGTGTTCACGGTGGCAGAGAAATAGGACTTAGGTTCTGTCCAAGACTTTACAAAAAGTTCTCACATTAATGGTTGTGTAAGTAGCGTCACCAAGCATCTAGCAGTCTGATGACATGTGACACATGCAATTTATAAGTTATTTTGAAAAATGTAATGACGGGGTGACATTTAAAAAATAAATTTTTAAAACTTTATGATACTTCTTCTCTCCCAGCCCTTGTCATTCAGGTGCCATATTTTTGAGCGCGACATTACAGAACAAACCAAACAATGAACGAGGTGTTGCTGAAACGGTGTTAAAAACACACTTGGTAAAATACAATCACTACATTTTGTTTGTTACCTGAAGTGGTATTACTGCCTTTATCACAACATCCATTGTGTAAAGCATATGACAGGTGAATGAAACAATAATGTTTGGCTAAGGCCTTGATTAATAAAACAGTCTATGCATATTTTCGCATATCGAAGTAATATTCCAGCTAATATATCCGATGTAGAAAACGAGACTGTAATTTGTGTATTGTTCACTGGGGAAAGGAACCCGGGCATTCGGGTTAACTTTAATGCTTAACCAGCAAGCTACTTCATCGCTTTTTTAAAGTAAGTCCTATAAACGCCACAAGTAAGACCTCTTGTTTGTCGGTTGGTACGCCCTCTTTGGAAGTATAAGGGCAATGCTTCATTGGTATTCCCGCCAGTGACCAATATCATGAGCATCATTCGACGGAAATGGGATATATATATATGACATATATATTCAACAAGTGAACGTCCCCGGGTAGTCAGCCGATCCCGTTATTTTAGTCTTGTAAGTCACAGCGAGCCGCAACAGTAAGATGGCCAAGAAGGTGCAGTTCTGTTGTCAGTGACACTGACTGCGTTGGTGTAATTTCCCACTCAAACGATCACGTAGTTGCGTACCGTTCACGTTATCTGGTAAGCTTGACAAAGCACCGTGACTACGTGTCCCAGTCCACCCAGTTGTGAATGAGTACCTCTTAACGATGAGAAAGCGACAAAAAGCTCGGGGCACCGAGGATTGTATACTCCCAAGGGAGTTGAAATTGATAATACGATGTGCCGTTGTGATTGACATCCAAGGATCGAAGAAAAAAATACTAGCGCCTTGAGCAAGCACTAGTAGCATGGATTATAGTGTGCGCTATATAAATATCCTATAGTGAAATAACGAAAAGGGACTGGTCATGCCATAAACTCTTACGTGTATGAGTGAGTGTTGTTTTACAAGCAGCCAATCTTAGCTGTGTATTACCGCTACGTATTACGTATTAGCCAGGTGGGTTAGTGGCAGAAGGTACGTCATATATCAAACCCATATTAGTCGAATCTCAAGATAAGCATTGCGTTATGGAAATATACAAACGAAGCCAACATATTGTTAATACTTATAGCAGTGGAATGTGTTTTTACTGAAAATCCCTAACAACCCCGGATTTCCTCTGTATATATTTCGGAAATACTTGAAATACTTTAAATTGACCTTTTTCTTAAAGCTAGTTAACCAGTTTGTTAGTGTTGTAATTTTTCAACTTTTATTCATTATTGAGTTTTTAAGGTAATTCTGCTATTTCCACTCTATGTTTGCTTTCCATGCAATCGATTAACAACTAAATAAAGAACACTTAAAGCAAACATCAACAAATGGGAATTCATGATCAGTCCATAGATAAAGTTATTTTAGGTAATTCTTCTATTTTGTCTTTATGTTTCCCTTCCATGCAATCGATTGTCAATCAAACAAAGCACACCGAAAGAAAAACAATTAGGTGAAAGAATTCAGTCTGGGGTAAATATCCGCTTTTCAACATTTCGACGAGAGTGGAGATATTTCACGAAAGACATTCGTGATACCAATAATTAAAACAACGGAATATGTTGCACCAAATTGCAGTTTTATAAAACATAATGTATTTACGATATGATATGACATGACACTTCCAGAAAAAAATATCACACAATGCATGTTTCGTTCTGTCCATGTTGAGCTTTTGTCTCTGACACGCCAAATATTTTTGGGATGTAGAAAAAAGCTTCTTGCAAGGATTACACCAGATGAGTCAGGGAGTAAAACTAAACAGGGGCCATCACACACTTGTTGACGGCATGCTCTTAAAACATGGCACAAATACCTGACGCATTGGATTACAGAATGTGTGCTTTGTGAAAGACATGGTACGACAATGCTAAATGATGGATCAAATCTCTACACATATTTTAATCTGAATGTACACGTTTTGTGCGTTTCTGTCAGTTTCTACAAATCTTACATTTTCCACTGAAAACATTTTCTGCGTGAAAACAGCGCATTGCATGTCCTCTGCGAGTATGAAATGGAAGCCAGTCACGGACAGACGTGTACGTGGTGTTTCTGTCTAGCAATGGATTATCTGTCTCGCAGTAAGTTGAAAGAGATAATTTTGAAAACAGAAACAAATTCTCGGGTTCAGGTTAAATTTGAGAGTGAATGGTTTTACGCCGCTTTGAACAATATCCCAGCAATACCACGGCGGTAGACACCAGATATGGGCTTCACACATTAAACCTATGTGTGGTTTTCGGCGTTATGGGCGAACGCTATACCCGCTAGCTTAACCAACCGGACAAGCTGAAATCTGAGTATTTGTGAATCAACATATACTACTCAAATGAAGTTAAAGAACATACGATTCTTTCATATCTCTATTCCACGGGGGCAGATTACCTACGGCCTAAATATGAGAGATCAACTGTAGTAGAATGAAACAGTCGGGTGGGATTGAATTTCTTTTGTGTAGTATACAGTATATGTTAGTATATAATTACCAGAGTTGTCATCGAATACTTAAAGTTAATTATAATTCGTCTCTTTTCACAGTATTTTCATAAAATTTAAATCGAATAATAGAAAATAGAGTTTGCAGCTTCGAGGAGAACGATGTGTGTTTAGTTATTGGAGGAACGAAGACGAGGAGGTTGCTTTCAGCAATATTCCAGCAACATCACGGCGGAGGACACATGTGAGGGAATCGAACCCAGGTCTTTCGCCTGTCGGATGGACACTTTACCCCACCAACCCTAAATATTTACACAATGCCACAACAACCAACTATTAAATATAACGTCAGGCAAAAGATAGCCTACACTTAAACATTGGGTAAAGCTAATTAACAATCACAAAAGTACAATTCCAGACTTCAAAACAGAAAAAAAACAGAAATAGGGGAGGAAAAACAAATGTTTACAAAACCTTACTAGGGTAAAAATAGTAGACGAAAACTGTAAACGTAAAGTCTCAATACACAACAATGATACCAACACCGATTATTTCACTAGCCTAGTTTTTAAATCCCAGAATTTATTACAGTGTCAAATGTGTGTGTGCTTTATGAAGACAGAAAAAAACCACACGATCGACTGTCATTAATTTGGACGATGATTCAAACGACTGCCTCTCTGCTCATTGTGAGCGTATCGCCATTTGCCTCCATTCACCGGCGGTGTAAACAAGCGCCTCACATCCTATTGGCTATTCCTCTCTCGCAAAGGTAACCCTTTACCTTGTTATTGATAATTCCTAAAATTCAATTTCAATCTACTTTCACCAAACTGTGAAATAGAAAAAAAACTTGTTTCAAGGCAAAATGTCAACCATCCAACGACATGTTCGTCATCGGCAGGATACTTCTGTCAGACTTGTGTGAAAAGTCTACAAGGCTTCTGGCTAAATAATCACTTCTTGAGTAAATTTACCCACGAGTTATCGTGAGGCAAACTTTAGGAGACCTCACACTTAAACATCGCTAGTAATCCCCCATAAAACTACCATTTTAGCCGAGCCAGACGTGAGGAGGCCTTGATCTTTTTGTTTCCCGACACGATTTCTTAATTTCCTTTGAGGGAGTTTTGTGATATTGAGTTTGAATGACCTGGTCAAGTCGCACAGGATGCATATGGTTTGCTGATTTGCTCCCGTTAGCAATTGTGCAGATGTCCACTGACTGTTTTATAATGTTTGTAACTCAAGGTTTTGGTTTTGCGGTGCAGACTTTGTTAAAGGTTGTACCCCCTGTTGGTCACATGAATCTGCCTCCCTGTGATTACATACCATACGTGCACATACATCTGCCTACCTCTGTGATTAACAGCCTATATTTACCCATCTGCCTACCTCTGTGATCTCCAGCCTTTATATATCTAATAGTTAATTGCGCTTAACAGGCAGCGAGTTGAAAATGTATTGGATAGTTCGATAGTTTCCTATGATCGGGATAGTAATGTTTGTAGCGCTGTGAGCATGTAATGCGCCATATAATCGAACTATTACTATTATTAACTATCTGCCCACCTCTGTGATTACCAACATATACTTTCCTCTCTGCCTACCTCTGTGATTACATACCTACATTTGCCTATCTGCCTACCTCCGTGATTACCACCCTATACTTTCCTATCTGCCTACCTCTGTGATTACCACCCTATACTTTCCTATCTGTCCACCTCTGTGATTACCACCCTATATTTTCCTACCTGCCTAAGTCTGTGATTTCATACCTACATTTGCCTATCTGCCTAACTCTGTAATTACATACCTACATTTACCTATCCACTCACCTTTGGAATTGAAAAATTGGATTTTCCTGTCTGTCTAATTTGTTTATCTGACACCCTCTGTGGCACCCTCGAACCTTCATTTATCCAGTGCGTAAAGTTATTTACCTGGTACTCTCTGTGAGTACGTACATACGTTTGTCTGTTTGTCTAATACGTGCACATGTTTATCTGAAAACCTCTTTGATTACGTACCCGCATTACGTGTCTAATACGTGCAGTTGTCTTTCTGCCCACCTCTGTGAATATATACGTAATGTACACCCTGACTCCTTACACCGAAGTTCCAGGTTTGGTTCGCCACATGGGTACACACTCTGAAACCTGTTCCTCGGGGGTGCTGCGTGTGAAGCTAATTTCTCGTGTCACCCGCCATGATAATGTTAGACTATTGCTAAAAGTGGCGTAAAGCTGAACTCACTCCCTCCTTCGCCATTTCTCTTGTCCTCAGTCGTGAAATTCATGGGAAATTACTTAATATTCACTCACACACTCAAATCCTAATCCAAATACTCGCAAAGTTTACAACTCATAAGCAAGGAATCTGAATATGACGAACGAGATTGAAGGAGAATGAAAAACTAGGATCAAGAAATAAAGAGTAGTTCAGTCTTTGATATCAATACCGTGTTAACATTTTTTATATCAATACCGTGTTATCAGTTGAGACACAACTACCTAAAGGCAGCGCTACAATCGTTGTACAGTTCCTATGATCCTCTGTTGAAATATTTCTTAAATAACACATGTCAAAAAAGTAGACATATTTCAACTCGAAGGGAACACGTTTTCTTTGGTTAGTGAATATTCTGACACTTCCTCAAAAAACCGGACAGGTTGATGGTGTTTGTAAGATCCACCCAACCATATGAGTCGATATTCCCCTCACGTCACACACACACGCATGCGCGCACGCATGCATGTATACAACCATCACCGAGGGTCACAATGTACACGGATGTCGGAAAAGTAGATGTTGGAAGACTGTGTCGAACAGTTTTTGTGGTTACAGCGTCCGCTCACCACGTCTAAGGCCTGGGTTTGATTCCCCACATGGGTAGAATTTGTGAAGCCCATTTCTAATACTCCCTGATGTTGGTAGAATGTTACAGAAAGCGGGATAAAACCACCGTTACTACTGAAGGCCAATTCTAGCCCGTATCTTGACGGGTTTCCCCACGGACCCTCCTGTACTGATGGGTTTATAGTGGATTAGGTATGGCTATGGTCTGACAGTGGACTCTACTCTGACTGTGTTGTATTTATGGGATCTGACAGATAAGTACTCAGTGAGAGATACCAACATGGGGGACAGATGTAACGTCGTGTCAAGGCACTCAAGGGTGATAAACTAGTTCTCTCTTAGTTTGTTACAATATTGTCTGTTTTACAACACTACAATCTCTTAGCAAGATTAGGTTAGGTTGAAATATTCGGTTTTCCACACAGCTGTTGAGTGGGTGAGTTTTAACTGACGCATTAGTTAAATGTTGGAAAAGCCCGGAGGTCTCCTTTGATTAAGTGAGTATGGCTGTACACCGATTTTATCAATAATTCAGCGACATCAGGGCGGAGACGCCTGAAAAGGGCCTCACATTTGGTACCCATATCGATAATCGAACTCGGGCCATCGAACGATTTAATCACTAGACTGTCCTACCGCCCCTCTGTGGGGAACCAGCGAGTACAGGTATGGTTAGTGCTGAGTAACCTGTAAACTCAGTCGGGGCCAACTTGGAGACGAACCCACACTCATTGCCTCTGGAACAGTGAATACTCACTCACTCACTCACTCACTCACTCACTCACTCACTCACTCACTCACTCACTCACTCACTCACTCACTCACTCACTCACTCACTCACTCACTCACTCACTCACTCACTCACTCACTCACTCACTCACTCACTCACTCACTCACTCACTCACTCACGTGTTTTCATTTTCTCAGTTATGAAGCAGCCCGATCCACGCGAGGATACCACCTCACATAGTGTTAAGCGACTCGTATCTCTGGGGTCGTTTCGGAGAACGAAACTTTGACTCTCATAAACGCATTAGCAATCGTCGTGTGTGAACATGACGGCAAAGTCGTGCAAGATGTCGGTGGACTGACGGGTCGTCAACGATGATGTATGCTGCAACAGCGTCAGTTTGCCATTTACAGTCCGCGAAACAGATGGAAGGAATGCACCTATGAATTTTAGAGACAGTCAAATACTTTGCGAGCAGATTTATTATGAAATAAATATGAAAAAAAAACTCCAATAAAACTGTAAGGAGAAAAACATCTCCCTTCACCAGCGTAAATGACGAGTCGTTTTTAGTTGTAGCTGAGCGAAATTTGGAAAGAGGATTGCTTTACGAGATGTATTTCATAAAAATTACGTGTCCTATCAACGGGAGGACACAGACATAGATTTTCGTTGAAACAAAAGAATTTGATAAAATGTTCTCAAAGCCCTGACTTTATCATGAAGGGCCACAACATCCCCCTTGTTCAAGTGTTCGTTCTCCGACACAGACCTGAGTTCTATACCCCTAAAGGTATCAATGTATTTGGCCCATTATAAGTTGCAACGAAAAAACATCTTCACCCACTCATTTTTCAGTTCAGTCTCAGTAAACGTAGCCCCAGTGTAATTCGATTACACTCCTAATCTGAGTCTAAAAAAAACTAGTAGGAGGTCGTGTCAGGTAACCTTTGAGCGACCTATGGCCGTCCAATGAAATGCGGGACGGCTAACGGATTTAACCAACCAGACAACGGCTACTGTTTAGGGTTCGGTGGGACTTACAAAATACTCCGGTCACTGGCAATGATCTCTCAACAGACGAAAATCCGCGTATAACACTGATATGTGACCTGCAGTATACACGCTTGGAGGTGTCTGTTGACATGGTTACAATTAGCTAATATTTCCGCTAGCTGACATCCTAAATTATTGATGGCTATGTTCAGCGACTGTTTATTCTCTGTTGTGGCCTGTTCCATATGCATTGCCCGGAAGTGATCGTAGGGAAAATAGCATTTGGAATTGTTCGGGTACAAACCTTTGCATGGGTAAAGTTCAAAAGGTATGTGCGAATGTCCACTTTCGCGATTTGGTAAGCTGTATTCTGATTGGTCGATCTCAAAGGTTATCTGTTTTCAGCATAGTTGACTTTTTGTGACCTCTCGTATGAAATATTTGACCCTTAGTAATTGAGCAGGTGGTGTTTTATGCCACTATAAGCAATATTCGCGTGATGTCACGTCGGGGAAGATTGCGCAGATATAGGCTTCGTGCATATGTTGGGAATTGAACAATGGCTGTTCGAGATGAGAGAACATTGTCACCACTGTCCCAACTCTTATAGACCACACCTGCAATACAGCTTTGTATAAGGGTATCAGTGAGTCAGTGAGTTTACTTTTACCCCGTTTTGCAATATTTCAAGAATATCACCAAGGGCGACACCGGAAATGGTTTTACACGTTGTATCCGCGTCGGGCATCGAACCCGGGTTTTCGGCGTGATGAGCAAACGCTTTGACCTCTTGGCCCCTCTCTACCCCACTGCCAGACAGCCTGTGATTGACATTTTAAGGCCTGATCAAAGCAATCGTGATACGAAGCCGTGCAATTTAATCAGTTCATCTGATTCAGTTACGGCAAAAATGCTGAAAGAACTTTTACTCTGACCTTTACCAGTCTTATGCCACCCGTGAAGATCCAGTTTAGAATTGATCTTCGATCAGTAACTCATGCTTGTCGCAAGAGGCGACTAACGGGATCGGGTGGTGAGGTTGGATGACTTGACCGACACGTCATCGTGTCCTAATTGCATAGATCGATGCTCATGCTGTTGATCACTGGATTATATACGGACCACCACCATATAGCGGGAATCTAATGTCACTAATGTTGTGAATCTGTTGAAGATTTGCATCCCTTAGGTCTTTCCACAAAACCCAGTCCCTATCCCCTGCGTGATCGCTCTGACAGAAGAACCAGACCCTTGCATGACGATGTTGGACGTTTAGTGAGCGAATGGTTTTAGCAATGACACCGTGGTGTGCATGCGTGCGCGTGTGCGTGTGTGTAGGGAGGACAGATTTTTGTGCTGCATTAAATACAAAACTATTTTTCCAGTTTTAGTAGGAGTCATCTTTGTGAGTCTTGGCTTTTCGCACTCACGGGCATCCTGCCAGTGCTATTCAGATGTGGAAACATTAGTGAGATAACGCTGGCAACCTTACAGAAAAGAGACGGTGGGGTAGCCTATTGGTTAGATCGTTCGTCACGGCTTAGATTCAACACATGGATAGAATGTGTGAATCCCATTTCTGGTGTCCCTTGAGCATCCTCAATGATCTCCACGGTATGCGTTCCAATAAATCTCCACTAGTATACGCTGGAGAATATCGAGGATCTGCGTGGTAAATCTATTATCATTCTTACTCGCCCAACTCTTACAGAAACTCCCTCCAGTTACATTCTGACTGCCAGTCAGTGAATGTTCACATCCCATTCATCAGCCCACACTACCCTCCAGTCCATCTCGGACTTGATGGGTAGCCAAGTGGTAGCTCGTCACGCTGAAGACCCGGGTTCGAGTCCACACATGGGTACAATGTGTGGAGCCCAATCCACCGCCGTGATATTGCCGGAATATTGCTAAAAGCGGCGTAAAACTAAACTCACTCACTCCAACTTCCACGCATCTCACAGAAGGATAAAACTATGATCACGAAACAACCCGCGACATGAAGTTATCTCCCTCTACTGCCGCCTTACATAGTAAATGCAAATACCTATGAACACAGAAAAAAGCTTTGAAAAAATGAATTTGATAAACGCCTGCAATAATTCAATAATATAAGCAGCGATACGACAACAAATTAAAACTGTCATTTTCAGGAAGCACAGATTTAAACCCAGTAGGCTTCCATGGCATTAGGAGTGGTGGGGTAGGTCAGTGGTTAAAGCATTCGCTGGTCACGCCGAAGAACAGGTTCGATTCCCCACATGGGTACAATGTATGACATTTGAAACTCATTTCTGGTGTGTCCCGCCATGATACCAGCAGAATATTGCTCAAAGCGGCCTAAAACCATTCTCACTCACACATGATACAACCTTGAAGAAAAACATGAATTTGCTTTGTTACAAAGTGTTAAGTTATTATTTTTCCGGAAAGGGTTCTTTGTGTATGAGGCTAATATTTTTTTCATCGAAACAGAAGTGTTTTCACGGATTGGAGACATCAGTCCCGGGTCCGTGTTCGTGTGTATTTGTGCTTTGAAGGCTCATTCAACATGTCAGGAAAGAAATTTCAATGCCAGTAGTAAATATTATTTATTTTTTCACTTGTTATGAAGACCCCTATCTAATTCTGTCAAGTTCAACACAAGCGTGGGCCGTCCATCGGTATACCGCTTTAAGCGAGCAAACATTAAAACAAAAAACATCCCTAAGCTTGAAGAACAGGCGATGCTCTTGTTGAGAGCTAACACAGTGATGGGTTTTGAATTCGCTGCGACACTGTCATAAATAAACTCTTGCATATTTCTCGATGACAGGACCCAGTTCATTTCTATCGACTGTTTACTCTCGGCATCGTGCTGTTTACATTTTAAGCGTGCAACTGGGAGAAATCGCCACTTTAGATACACACGGCGCGTGATTGACACGTGTCACGTGACTTTCGGCTAGCAGATGATTGGTAGAAGAAGGCTGATTGACAGGTGGAGTCAACGACATCACGAGGTCTTAATAATCTCCAGACTCGGCCTCTCAGAGATGATTTATCACCCTGAGAACGACTAGGGTTAGTAGTGCTTTTAAGCACCAAGCTTTTCATTTAGAGACCTTATTAACGCTTGTATGAGGGGTGTATCTGATATCACTGCCAAAAGATATATACTCATATGGTTTTGCATTTAATACATTTAATTTATATATTTATGACATAATTTGATCAATTCAGCCAACCTTCGACCGATCACATTTTAAAATATTTTCATAGTTTTTTCATTTGTTGTACTAAAACTCCACGCATCATTCAGCCTCCAGTGAAGCAATCGATATTTGCATTAGGAAATCAATAATTACTCAACAGGTGCCTTCAGTATGTTTAAAATTATTTTCATAAGATTGAGATTGTTTTAAACGTATTAGTACCACCGTTTTTTTGTGAATGGAATATATGGATAGTACGATTCTGAAAAAGTGTTGCATTCTTTACAGAGACCCTGCCGGAAGACTCAGGAAAAAAAACCCCGCCCGTCAAGAGATCACCTGACATTCTGAACTGGACACGAGTAAAAGCATCCAAGCAACACCAAGTGACGGGCACCTGAAACCTCTAAAGTTATGTGTGTTTGACTGACGTACGACAAAGCCCGTCCCAGGCGGCAAGATCACGTGGGCCTGGAGAATATGATTGAGTGATATAGACGTGGAAAGAGTGACATCATAATTCGCAAACATCTCACTTTTGCGACTGACGGTATAAGTTATGTATGTGCTGTTATCCAAGCGTGAAAAAATCTGCTAATTCACTGCAGCGGTCGAGCTGGATTCATGTGATGAAGGATGTGATGATGTGATGTAGCATAAGATTTATTACCCGTGACTACGGCTTTCTGACGGTGTCTATGTTGTTGACGACCACGTGTGATGTAGGAGGCGAGGCTGTACATATATTTGGTCCCACAAACACTGAATATTTCCCGCATATATCACACGAAATGACCCAAAGCACAGTTTCTTCGGTGTAACGGAATATGGTGTGATTGTTAGATCAAGTACGGTTAGGTTTGTCTGAATCTTCTCAAGGCTTACTGACCTCGTCTCACAGTTAATGAAGAGCTTCAATAATCGGTGATGAAGAAACTGTAGAATATCAACGCATTTCATGCCAAGGAAATAATTAATCGTCAAGATTGATCTACATCTTTGGTTGACAAACTGACAACATGGGAAATCGTGCGGACGTTTCTCTTTGATGTCTTGGAGTTTTGAACAAAAATTGTCGTAATTTTAACCGTGAGACCGTTATACGATTCAAACCTACATAAATATCTCAAAAGACGAAGTGTATCCCACCGTGATTCGAGAAAAGATATGATTTACGGTGAACGGTGTACATAAAACATCTCCACTGGAACGTGTTAACCTGTTTCCTGATAGAGCAACCCTGTTCTACCTGTATTGATTGCAAACTCGGCGAGATGAAAGTTTTCACCTGGATTCTTTTGTTGATACACCAAGTGTGCAGCGTTCGCCTGGGAAAAGGTAGGTTGTGTCACCAACATATTTGTCGAGGTGATGCCATATTATAACACCGGAACCTGTTTATACTTTTGAAAATATGCAAGAGTTTGGCAATTCATAGACATGGGTGTTCCTGCTTGCGGACTGTTTGAACATACATGTATGTCAAAAACTCGACGCCATGACATGACAAGAAAATGATAGTTTTGTACCTTCTCCAGAATAAAAAAAAAAAAAGAAAAGAAAAGAAAAGAAAAGAATAAAAGAACGATGTTACCACATATGTGACAAAACAGATGTGTTCGAAACATATATTATGATATCAACGAAATGATTGATATCTTTCCTCGGTCTCTCTGACATGTGAAGTTAACGTTCTGGTGCACTGACACTCTCACTTTGTCTGCACTTGAGGAGTTTGATGTCCATGAGCAATGGTAGGAACGGGATGAATCGAACTGTCCCTCGGCCCATTTTATATTTTAATTTGAGTGGTTAGAAAAAAAACTAAACGGGATCGAGTGGTCAGGTTCGCCGACTTGGTTAATATACATCATCGAATCCCCACAAGAGCGAACGACGCTCGTGAACTCAGTCACTAGATTGTTTGGTTCAGATTGGACTGTTCGTAGGCCACCACAACTCGGATGTGGTTGAGGATTACTTTAAAAAGGAAACAAACATATATTAAAATCGTATGGATATGTATTAAGACACATTCTGACTGCATATACCATAGCTCCTTGTGATAGATTTCCTGTTTAACAATTACGGACAACCGTAAATTTCAAAGTTGCCTGGCGGGTTGAAAGGTCGCGATGTGTAAACACAGCAATCTGTAAACATGGTTTTCCTGAAGGAGTTTTGACTGAGCACGTTGTTCATGCTGTGACAGGGAGGAGGGATGGGTATAGTGACAGTAACATTCTTACACTGTACACTGCTAAGGGGAACTGGCGCTGACGAGTGCGTTGTGGAATTGTACGAATGCCTGTTGGGGTCAAAACCGTAGCTGAACACGTTTTGTCAAAACTAACAGATTTGAGACAAGAAAATTGTCTTTGGGGTGATTGAGTTTAGTTTTACGCCTCCTTATGCAGATTCACGGAATATCACTACGGGAGCATCTGAGAAGTGACCTTCACACATCGAACCAGTGTGGGGAATCGAACCCGGGTCCTTACTCACTTAGTTACCCCACTGTCCTAGTTATCGAGTCTTATAACAAGAGACCCGTGAAGGTCCCGGGATAGAATAGGCCTTCAGCAACCCATGCTTGCCATAAAAGACGACTGTGCTTGTCGTAAGAGGCGACTAGCGGGATCGGGTGGTCAGGCTCGCTGACTTGGTTGACACATTTCATCGGTTCCCAATGGCGCAGATGGATGCTCATGTTGTTGATCACTGTATTGTCTGGTCCAGACTCAAATATTTACAGACCGCCGCCATATAGCTGGAATATTGCTGAGTGCGACGTAAAACTAAACTCACTCACTCCCTATAACAAGAATAAGGTCTCTATGAAGTGGTATTAATAAGCGTAGATGTTGCTTGAAACTACAGTTGAGAAAACGTATGAGGATGAAGACAGGAGCCAAGGATTCATGACAATTTATTTGAGAAGATAGTTCATGATTCATAAGTGCAATAAACAGTATATGTTCAGTTACTGTGGTTAGATAATAATTAAAGTTGTTTACTGTTTAATGCGAAACGTTGTAGATCGTGAAAACAGACAGTAGACATGCATTGTATTAACGAACAGCAGGTATTGAGTAATTTTCAGTACAGGCAAATCTTTTTGTTTTATATTTGTACTTGGCACTAACTGTTGATGTGTCAAACACCGCTGATATGAGAAAAACTTCAAAAGAAGAATTTTAGTCTCACAACCGTGTTATTAACACGAACAAACGCAAGTTAACAACAGCTACGATATGAAGTATTTGAAGTGATTATCTTCAAGGCATTCACAATGGCTTCTCTTCCCTCGGGTAAAATAATAGCCAGTGCTTGAATTTGGGGGAAGGTCATTGAACCGTTTGGGCATTATAGAAGTTGATGGACAATAGAAAAGTATAATACTTTCTGGAGAACAACTTCTTCATTTCTATGATGCGACGTTTCGGTATAGCTTCCTATACCGCAATCAAGCAAGAGTGCCGAAACGTCGCATCATATAGATGTATGTTGCAAGTATGTTTACAGGTGTATCAACGTGGTTAATGACGTATTTTAATCACAGCAACTGACGCTTGTAAATATTGTCTTTGCAGCTGAGAATGCATCGTATGTTAAAGGAAATTCTACCTACCCAATTGCTAAGACAGTGACGAGATTGTTGCATCAAGACACAAGCAACTCGTTCTTTATTTTATTTTATTCGGAATATTGGTTTCAACTGAGGTCTCCTTTTTTGTAATAAAATTCAAGGACATGTTTCACTGACATGTTCTTATATGTTTCGCATTCTTCTTGCAGACGAATATTGTTTGTCGTTAAATTACATGAAAGAAACAACAAATGACAGAGTAAACATACCTAAAAACAAATACTGATATCAGACCAGGACACGGTCGAAACATCCCTGAGCTTTTCCAGAGTGCGTGAGTGAGTTTTACGCCGCACTCAGCAATATTCCAGCTATCTATATGCGGTCTGTAAATAATCGAGTCTGGACCAGACAATCCAGTGATCAACATCATGATCATCGATCTGCGCCACTGGGAACCGATGACATGTGTCAACCAAGTCAGCGAGCCTGACCGTCCCATCCCGTCAGTCGTCTCTTACGACAAGCATAGTCACCTTTTAAGGCAGCTTTTTAAGAGACTGTGTAAGGTAAAGCTTATGGAATTTGTCCCGTGACTTTGGATTCTCACAAAGGTGCCTGTCATCCATACTAATGTATAGTGTAGCTGAAATTTGTTAATCTTCTCAAAAAGGGTGAGGTTCTTTTTAAGCTTTTCCAGTTAAATGCTTGCAATTATAGTGTTACAGGGATAACCGAAGTAACGTTTACCACACTGGTCAGGTTTGGGGTTGACAAACCATAAATCATTACCACAGCAATCATCAGTCATAGCATCCAGGCATGTCCAAGGGAGGTTACTCTGAAAATCGATTTGCAGCGTCATTGGCGATTAACAATGTATGTGTTCAGGAATCCGTAAAAACTCGTTTCATGGGTTTACACATGCTAAAGATAATAACATCATCGTGTCGTGATAAAAAAAAATCTTAACTAAAATTTCAGTTTTCGAACGGAGGACGGCTCAAGCCCACGACAACAAGTGTCAACCATATGCTGTCTCTCATTCAGTTTTCATTGTTCTCGCGAAACGGCTGTTCATATAGAAGCATCAAATAAATAACTTATTTTTATTAATCCACTCAGGATGTCTAAATAGTAAATCAAATCTTCTACCAGAATTACCTCAGATATTTTCTTTGCTTTGTATTGATAAAGTGTTCCTGAACATACTTTGGATAATCGATCTGTTGACATCAAACACTTTCCTCTTCACAACTAAATGTCAAACCCGGAAAATCTGATTGATCGGCACGCTTTAAATATTTCTTAATACTCGACATTCGAAGTATCACTTTCTCTTGTTAAACATTCAAACCAAAAATTTTAGCAATGACAAAAAGATTCATGCATTTGCAGAAACAAATCCTCAGTGAATATTAAACCATACATTGTTGGATTTTAAAGGCCGCTTGAAGAAATGAAATTCGTTTTTTTTGTAAAATGACTGTTTAGATAGCGGATGTTCAGGTGTTGCAAATGTTGTTCTGGTGACGTTATTTAAATGAATGTGGAATTGAACGATGATCCTAACAATGTTAACAAAGAAATTACGTATTTGGAACGGTCAGAGTTTGCGCAGGTGTGCATTAGAATTGACATGAAAATGAAGGTCATTGTCAGTTATACCTCATGCAAGGGGGATACTAAGATAACGCATGCTGCTCGTGCATGTCATGATATTTTCACGTCACATGTGACGCCAAGCTGCAACCAGATCACTCCTGTGCCGCACGTGGATTTCATGAAACGACCATGTATTTGCGCAAAGTGTTTCCGTTAAAGATCGAAGAATATTGGTATTCAGAATTAAAGACGGTGTTTCATTCATATGGCACCTGTAACAGATCAACATATATTTACACAGAAATATGCAAAGTGTATCAGCAGTTTGGCTATGTAATAGCATTGTTGGACATACATTGTCAGAGATTGTCTGGTCAAAAGTAGATTATTTTCAAACCACCACTATATAGCTAGAATGTTGCCGAGTGCGTATAATACCAACACATCCATGTTATATTGTAAGAGAACGCAGTTTGTAGAGTAAATATATGGTGAGTACAATATCAACATTCTGGTACAAAAATAGTTAAATAAAATTGTGAGTTATTTTTTTTTATAAATACTGTGGCTACATTAAGATAATTTGGGTATTTCTTGTATGTACACATGTATATGTGGGGTTACAGTTTAACCACATCAAATATAACTTTGTCAAATGACGAGGGCACTGGTCCTGGTTATTTGAACTGAATACAAACAGCATGGTCGTTTACTTCGTTACACAAGCAACGCCAACACCTGTGAACACACACACACACACATATTTATGAAATAGAGATTTCTTGGGCCAAATGTTATCGATACAAAGTTCGGATTTATTAGCTGTCCTGATAGTTTCCAACATACCTCAGTATAAAAAAGCAAATATATAGAAATCTATGTTCAAAACAGTAGAATCAGCTGGGACCTGAGCTGATATGAACTTCAAAGTGTCAAGTTTTCATCTAAACGGTGCAGCTTTCTGTGGTGTCAGTTCTGACGTTTGTTATAGACTTAGGGACGATAAGGTAGCCCGGTGGCTAAAATGTTCGCTCGTCATGAAGAACGCACTTGTTCGAGAGATCCCTGAAGCCCATTCTGGTGTCCCCCATTGTGATACTGCTGAAATACGCATTGCTTTAAGTTTCACTTGTTTCCTGAAGGATCCTCACAAACAGGAATGCTTGTCGTAAGAGGCGACTAACGAGATCAGGTGGTCAGAATAGCTGACTTGGTTGACACATGTCATCGGTTCCCAGTTGTGCAGATCGATGCTCATGTTGTTGATCACTGGATTGTCTGGTCCAGGCTCGATTATTTACAAACCGCCGCCATATAGCTGGAATATTGCTAAGTGCGGCGTAAAACTAAACTCACTCACTGACAACAGAATAGCTATGCGTGAAGCCCATGCTGTGATGTGGCTGGAGTATTGATCAAAGCTATATATTGAGCTTTTATTATACATTTTAGCTGTAATGCAGACATACATGTACTACAATGCACCTATTGTTTGAAACATGATTCAAACTGTACTTGATTTCCTTCGGAGTCTAGATAGTCAGACGCATTGCAATTCAGATTGATTTATTCCCTGAATAATGTCCCTCCAAGCAACAGAATAAAGACAAATTGCGCCTTCATATTGTCATTTATCACAGTTTTGTAAGTAAAACATGAATATTTCGGTCTGACATACAGCCCCGTTTGAAATATGTTCTACCCCTTGGAGTTTCGAGGTCACAATGACCTGGCTGACGCTAGGCATTAAACAATGGCTACGTGTCTGAGTGGGCGGTGAGGTAGCCCAGTGGTTAAAGTGTTCGCTCATTACAACCATACTTGATTCCCCACGATGTATGTACATGTAAATGGCGTAGGTTGAGGTTGAGTCTACTGTTATTAAAATGACGCTTACCATCTAGCATTGGCGGTCCCAGCACAGGAACCGTTTGTCAGTGTCCCTGCGATATAGGTTGTTGCTCACTGTGACGCTAAACAACATACAGTGCTCTAAATTCGGTTTATGTGTAAGTCGAGCTCATAACTTGTGTAACCACATAAAGTAAACCCAAAGCAACGTGCTTTCGATTTTATTGTGTGGATGTACGACTGACAACATTAGCGCTATAAATAAGGGAAAATAGGTAGCGACTTGAAAAGAGAGTGGTTTCCACATTCTCGTTTGTCCAGCAGAACGTCATACGACCGTGTTCATCAACGAAATGTTCGAATCATTTGCCATCTTCGCTTCTATGTTAGACTTCGCCGTGATGTTGCTGGAATATTGCTAAAAGCGGCGTAAAACTAAAGCCACTCACTCACGCTCTGCACATGTAACACTACAGGTTTTCGTTCTTTGTTGGTTTAGATTTGTCATCTGATTATTCCTCGATTGTCAGTTTAGCCAGATAGTAAATTGATTTGAGACTTAATTTGAAATCATAATTAATAGAATTACACTGACAAAACAAATGGGTGTTCCATAATTTGTTCCATGTATAGAACATTCAAATGCTTCGTCCTATTAATTTCATGTATATAGCTTTCAGGCTACCAAGTATTGTTTTCCTCACACATGTATCAGCTTCGGCTCAAAGAATTTCACTGCACGCTAAGGAGATTTGACGAGTTGACAGTTACTGTCAGCACTGAATTCAAATGGCTGTCGGCAGTGAAACATAAACATCACTCACTGTTTTTCCACCAAAGTATTAAACACGATGCAGCTGACGTATGATACTCGTATACCTATCTTTATGTCTAGAGACTAATGTCGTAATCGTGAGCATAAATTAATACTAAATGTCAAAGATCTATTTATATTGGTTCATTTTATATCCCGTTGGCAGGTCATGTGCAACCTGTTTATCGATACGGATTAGATTGAGTCTTTAGGAGCCCGTACTTGTCGAGACTGGTGAAGATCCGGGTTAGAGTTGGTCCTCCGTTACACATGAGACAACTCTCTTGACACATATCATCGTATTCCAATTGTGTTGGTCGATGTTCATGCTGTTTATTACTGGATTGCTTGGTCTTGACCCAGGTACTCACAGTCAGTCACTATATAGCAGGAATATTGCCGGCTGCAGCGTTAAACAACAAACAGAATATTTACAGACTGCTACCGTACAGTTATAATATTGCTGAGTGTGGATTAAAGAACCAACCAACCAATTGCAAGCTACTATACTAGAACCACCACTACTAATTAACGTGTTTAATCTACTGTTGCTGCTGATATTGCTGCTGCTGCTGCTACTACTACTACTACTACTACTACCAGAACCACCATCACCACTACTACTACAATCACTAACACTACTGTTACAACATCAACAACAACAACATCAACAACTACTACTACTACTACCACCACCACTACGACTACAACCACTACTACTACTGTTACTACAGCCACTACTACTACTACTACTGCTGCTGCTGCTACTACTGCTACTGCTACTACAGTCACTACTACTACTACTATTGCTACTACAGCTACTACTACTACAGCCACTACTACTACGACAACGACTACTACTAGCAGAGTGATTCCCTTTACCATTTTGCGTTGATTAATAACTGTCATGATGACATTCGAGATTAGTCCATCGTCATACATCCATGGCATACTTACGACTGAAATGATGACTGGGTGGTCATCAACAGTTTGTTAGTGTCCCTTTGTCTTTATCTGACTTGTTTACAGACACAAAGATAGAGCTTTAGTGCAGCTGATTGCAACGCTAAAGAACATAAAATCCTATGAATTCGGTTTGAGTGTTAGTCGTCCATAGATTGTTTTACCACATGAACTGAAAGCAAAGTACCTCTTTTATGTTTTACGAATATACAACAGGGTGAACACAAATCAAGACAAATAAATGTTCTGTACCGGCTGCTTAAGTTCTCTAGGATCTACCAGTGGCAGAAATTCTGTACATGTTCATGGAGCTGGCATTGATTAAGCTTTCGTGGTCTGACAACCCAATTTGTAACTGTGTTTTCAGGCTGGGCATTTATTGTCTTTGACAACATTCAGTCAATAAAATGCATAACACCTTTGACCAGAGGGATTTGGATCCGTAGTGCAAAGTCTAAATTACTGAGCAAAAGTTACGTCCGTGAGTTAAATAAAGTGTGTTCATAGGCAAGTTATTTGGTGTGTTAAAGCAATTGTTAAGTAGAGCTGTACTTGAATGAGAGAGTGAGTGAGTTTAGTTTCTTGCCGCAATATTCCAGCTAAATGGCTGTACTAAAATAAGAACCCTGAATGCGTGATGTGTCGTCGTGTCCAGATGGTGTAGATTGGCGTTCATGCTATCAACCACTAATTGCCTCGATTATTTACAGGTACCCCCAGTACTGTTTTGTTTTTTGTTTATTGTCTAAGGTAGCACTCAGCAATATTCCAATTATTCTTGGTATGTAATTAACTGAATATGTGTCAGAAAATCCACGAGGTCATGACAGCATGAGCACCAATCTACACAATTAGTAATACGATGATATGCATACACTAACCAGGGAGCCTGACCACCCGATCCCATTTAGTCCAGTCCCAACCCGGATCGTCATTTAATGGCTCTGGCGTAAAAAGATTACCTTAACCGAACCATCGTCACGAAAATGTAGTAGTGAACAAGTGTTGACGAGTCCTGTCTTGTGACCTAAATATGGCTGGATTCCACGACCCACATATTGGCTTGTGTAGCGACACTACGGACACGTGACCTCTCAGGAAAATTACCAAAATAAAAGCTGGAATATCCAGCTTTCCATCGCATCCGATTTTGCCATGAGGCATCATCAAGTGCAGAATCCATGCTTGACCTTGTAGAAGACGCGATATGTTGACAAGTGTCCTAGTAATGAGAATATCATCCATGTACTGTTGAAATTTGTATCGAAGTAGGTCACACTCTTACGTTTTAAGGCCTGTGGGTTAGCCTAGTGGTTAAAGTGTCCGCTTGTCTCACTGAGGCCCGGGTTCGATTCCCCACATGGTGTGTGAAAACTCTCTTACGCTATACATTACAGATACTCCAAGAGACAAGTCATAATAATTCATACGGTGACGAAATGCTTTTATTTGAGAAACCTTTTTGTGTGAAATTATAAAAATCACAGGTACATCCGACTGAGAACCTTGGACTGTCAGCACCATATTTGGCTCGTTGGTAAAAATGTTCATTTCGCATAATAGAACCGCCATTACATAATGTAAGAACGTCAAATGACGTCAAACCAATCTCTCACTTCCACTCGGTATAACCAGCTCGTTATACTGTTACATTTGGATCAGTTGACACTAGTGTTTTTGTCAGTGGCTTAAGTTCTGAGTTTCCAAACATGTGTCGTCGCTTGTAAACAACTCCGCCATCAAGCCGAAATGTAACCTTCACCTTTGACCCCACTGTCACTGTTCCTTGTTTGAGTCTTGGTACGTGTGGCGCCGTGTTTCCTTGTTGACACATGCGCGCTTTGCTTGTCAACCAGCCGAGTCATCACATTGTTGACTGTTGTCGCGATGAATCTAATTACCGACCGGATACAACCATATCTTTTTAACCATTAAGCACTCTTTACACTTTGTTAATATTGCTTTTCTTTTTTTTTTCTTTTTCCGTTATCAAGGGATACACTGCACTTATGTAATTTTGTGTTATCAGGTTGAAATTTATGCAAACAGACTACGTTTTTGCTTGCTTGTTTGTTTCATTGAAGTTTTTGTTTGTTGATTGCTTAATGACTGCACGTGTCAGCCAAGCCAGTGAACCTGACCTATTACGACAAGGACTGGTTGATGAAGATCAGTCTTATCCCAGATCTTCACACGCTGCGTTTATAAAAAAAGAAATAACGGATATAACAAACTCTATATTTTACCCGAAATACTTACGGTTATCACGAATATATACTAGTGTTGCCCATCACAAGTATAAAATTACCAGGATAAATGTAGCCACTTACTTCAGTCAACTGCTCAGAACTAGATTTTGCCAAATACTCCATACTGTTTGAATGTACTGTTTACTCATGCACTGATATATCGTAACACAACTTCGATACATTGACAAGATTACTGTCATGAGTTCAATAAATGATGAAACTCGGTGAAAATTGACGAATCCTTCACAAAAGGCAGCTGTTCTTACGCACAATGTTTGCACATGCTTTTCGGCAGTTTGATGCACGATCTCGTATAAATCATCTGCGTAAGGTTTACAATTTTCTCCCCCAAGTTAGTGGAGAAATTCATCTTCTGTGTATATATATACATAATATATAGTAAGTGCTTTATGTGAGTATCAACTTTTGATGGGTAGTATACGTTAATAGTCTCTATAAGTCCCTTAAAAGAGTCATTTAAACGTCAATCTATAGCATAATCCCGTTCAAGATATCAATAGATCCTTAATTTGCACCCAGTTTTAACACATTGACGTTTCTGAGGGTGTCTTTGTAAATATGTTTTCTATGTAATAAATTATCATTTTAGACCGGTGTTAAGCCAGGCATATCTCTACTTCGCGGATTCCTCAAATTCCGTCATGTCATGTCACGCCCTTATGGTCTTAATATCAACATTTATAACCCAACAAGTGAGATTTGCTGCTGTCGCATGGAGCGTAAAGCGTGTTTTACATACATTCACTATGATATTCCACTATTATATTGTTTCATAAACACTCTTGTGATTCTATTCGAGCATAATTAAACCAGCTTTCATACCCGTGAATTACAAGTTAATCTCTCTAAGCATCATTTTGATAGGTTTCATGACTATGGAAAAAGGTGTCGTTCCACATTTCGTGCTTTGTTTATTTTTAAGCTCACGGGCAGTGTTTTCATTCTTAGCTTTCACTCCCCGTCGCAGGTAGCGGTGAAACGGTATGCTGCGGTATTGGTAAAACCGCGGTATTTTGCCTTCGGTTCGGCATACGGTAATGCAATCCAAAAAATTGAGTATTTTTAGTTTTCGTACCGTCGTTTCTATCTTGTCATAAAATGACCGATTTGTTCATTCAAGGTAACAGAGATTATGGTTATTTTTTCCGTGTTTTAGACAATGAAAGTTTTGGTTCTTGTTACATTTTCTGCATTATGGTCCTTTCTCATATACCGAACCAAAATGGACCGAACTGAACACTTGCATCACAATAAGTACAGTGCTGTGGTAAGAGCGTACCGTTTCACCCCAAGTCAGAGGTACAAAGACAATACCGTTTCACCCCAAGTCACAGGTACAAAAACAATACCGTCTCATCCCGAGTCACAGGTACAAAGACAATGCCGTCTCACCCCAAGTCACAGGTACAAAGACAAATCGGGCACCGTCATTAATTATAGGGGTTTTAGAAGGTGGGGGTGATTTTGGTGGGATTAGGTGTCTCATATACCGAACCAAACTGGACCGAACCGAGGACTTGTACACAATACACATGGTAAGAGCGTACCGTTTCACCCCGAGTCGCAGGTACAAAGACAGATCGAGGACAGTCATACATTCTAGGGGTTTTCGGAAGGTGGGGGTAATTTTGGTGGGACTAGGAATATGACGGTGCAAGAAGGGAGTGATTAGCATCTACCATAATTTTATAACATGATAAGGTGTGGGGAAAGAAATAAACGACATAGTTTTCAATAACGTATATCATATTGTATATTTTGAAAGTCATTTAGGGTAATTTATTATAGGAAGCATGGTGTAAGAAACAGAGTCATTTAGTGCGTTTGTTTAACGCCATCTGAATTTGGATTTCAGGAGGTCTTTATATGCCCTTAAAATTTACACGGAGTGCCTTTAAATATAGTTTGTTTGATTTCAATGAAAATTTTAATCCAGGAGAAATACTGATTCATAGGATGTTAGCATGTCGATACTTTTGAATATATTGTTGTTTCAGAACCTAAAATCTAAAAATGTTTTCATATTCGTATATCGATAACGGTAGAGCTGCATAAAAAATTAAAGGTTTCTCGGGCACATTTTTTTCAAAAGTGACGAGAGCGGTAGGACTATTCTTAATTTAAAAAAAAATTATAGAAAAAAGAGTGACGAGGGAGGAACACATTTATATATTTTTTCTCTCAAAATTACAGCTTGGGAACTTTAGCACGTGTTGATGAGATGCAGCTTCAGTCACACTCGTTCATACGGACACCATTCTTATAGTGGACAAATCGATGATCTGATAAAATGATGATAACAGTAAAAGAAATTGTCACTCGCACAAATTAAAGTGACGCGCCCATGCCCGAGAAACATTTCACTTATTTGTTTAGACTAACAACCGTTAAATAACTGTACATGAACCCACCTGAGGAGAGCAAGAAAGATTTACGATGGAAAGGAATGTTAAATATGAAATAACACATTTTTACGTTATTTCAGCATAAATTTGATTTATCATTACAACTATTTTACATTTTTAGATTCATGTTACCAATTATTGTTTTAAATCTTTGTGAGTGTGTGAGTTAGTTTGCTTTTACATCGCTTTTGGCAATAATCGAGCAATAACACGTCTGGGGACATTAAAAATGGATATCACACATTGTACCCAAGTGCGGAATCGAACCAGGGTTTTTGGCGTGACGAGCCAACGCTTTACCCAATAGGATATCCCCCGAGAACGAAATAAGACCTGACAAGCCAGCATTATATCATATATGTCCTCGCATATGAAAGCGAGTGTTTGCTTTCACTTTGTCAGTTAGGTCACTAATTAATGCACTTAATATCTGAGGTCCTTCTTGCTTCTTGATCCACAGATTGTTCGTAGTGTTTAAATAAGCCTTCTTGATAACAGGCCTTACAATCTAACTGATGCAAAAATACTCACTTTAATACCTGTTTCAATTGATCGAATATTGAACAGTGGCATTTGAGAATCGCTTGGGTTCATTCCGAGGAAATTGTGTAGCGGTCAAGAACCATGCATAAAAATGTCTGACATAGTGACTGTACTTGGGTGGGTTTGCCTTTAGTCCGCTTGTTGTGAGATCGTAACAACCACAAGGCACGAGACACCAAAAATGGTTTAGCAAATAGGTAGTCAATCCCGGTGTCGCGAGTGAACACGATAACCTCTCGGCTTTCATACAATGTCTGGCTGAATTTGGTAACTAGAAAAGATTGTGTTCCAGCGTAGGGGATAGAGTGTCAGGTGAGCGGAACGTTAATGTATCAATCCCCAGTGACGTCCTGCCAAAGGACGATACAATGACGATGCTGTTACTCAAGGTATACAGCTCTCGGAATTAACGGGTAAAGCAAAGACTTATTACAAGTTAGCGCTCAGCATGTGCCGCACGTGCTTATGTTTTACTGTTCCATCTACTGCGTTTACCCCCTTGCAATACAAGCCAATAATAGCGCCTTCAAACCCATGATCGTTTATGAAGCAGCTTTTATCCTAAGTTGGATAAAATTCTAAGATATACATTTTCAGATTGCAAGGTAGAATTATGAGGATTGGCAATCTTAATTTTACTTTATTTGATCTACATTTCTGCTTAAAGCGAAATTCATCGGCATGTTTTCATCGCAAACAGAATAAAGTATCTGTCACCGGAAGTCACAATTAGTGCAACAAGCCACACACAGGTCCTTGTGTATGCATGTCGACATATGAAGGCAATAATATTCAAATATTAAAGGTCACAGTTCGATAGGGCCGGTGGGACACTGTTAAGACGTTCACAGGTGACACCGAAGACGTTCGATTCCCTGAATGGATACAATGTGTGAAGCCTGTTTCTGGTTAAGAGTTACGCCCGTATCTAACATTATATATAAAGAGCATAAAACCTTGTTCATTCATTCACCTACTAACCGTGACGTCAATGGTCATTGACCTCGTGTCGCCCATATCATGTCTGCAGACATCGAAGAATGCTACATATTTCATAATGACAGTGGGTGATTGACGTGACCCGTTTGCAGAATCACACGGATCAATCTCGTCAGCCTTTTCATGAGCGGTTTCATCGTCGGGTGTATCCTGATGGCACGCTCCGTCATGTACGGGGGGATAGGAGGGGGTTGCTGAACACGTCATCGTTACTGCGTGGGTGTGGCAGGTGTCTGTAAAACACCTATGCATGACGTACATACTTGAATGTTGTCGCCGCTGCATACCACGGCTCACGCATTCCGTTTATATCACGAAGTTGGTGCATATTTCAGAACCTTTGTTTGAGTGTAGATTTCATGGATAGGACATATACTGAATCTCCTTGGCCACATTGTCTTAAGGGTTTCAATGATGCAATGGTGAAGGCGCTGACCTTCTTCAGCCTTCAACATCCAGGGGCACTGTTTTTGCAGGATTTTACCTTGACTCACAAACATGGGGGTCTCTGGGATCACTAGTTTTCAGGGCCCTTTCGGGGCGGTATGATGGTCCTGTGAACCAATGGTGCAGGGAGCTGTGAACTAAAGTTCTGATTATGTTTTGAGAACTTGGAAACATTAATTATGTAGACTGGTAGATGAAATAATGCACGTAACTGTTCCGAAAGAGTGAGTGATCAATAGCATGAGCATCACTCTGCGATATTGGGAACCGATGACATGTGTCAACCAAGTCAGCGAGCCTAACCACCCGATCCCGTTAATCGCCTCTTACGACATAGTCACCACGGCAAGCATGGGCTGCTGAAGGTCTATTCTTCCCCGGGACCTTCACGGGCCTCTCCGAAAGAAACAAACAGACACTTACTAATGCCATAGACCCGGAGTAGAATAGGTCTTCAGCATCCCATGCTTGCCATAAAAGGCGACACTGCTTGTCGTAAGAGGCGACTAACTGGATCGGGTAGTCAGGCTCCATGTTGTTGATCACTGGATTGTCTGGTCCAGACTCGATTACTTCCAGACCGCCGCCATATACCTGGAATATTAGTGCGGCGTAAAACTAAACTCACTCACACACTCATAGACGTGCTTTGGGAACAGTGAATAATCATGCGTCCCTTTGGTCGCTTTGAATTCTTTTCTGCTCTTCACATGTGCTCCATTCTCTTCACACGTGCTCCATTCTCTTCACACGTGCTCCATTCTCTTCACGTGTGCTCCATTCTCTTCACATGTGCCAACTGGGGCTACATATGCGGATCGAGTAAATCCATGGCATATGATTTCATTTGTGTGTTTGGCTTTAGTTTAACGCTACACTCAACAGTATTCAAGGTATATGACGGCGAACTGTAAATATCCGATTCTGGACCAGACAATTTGGTATCTGACATCAAGAGCATCGAGCTGTGCAATTTAGGTACAAATGACATGTGTCAAGCAAGCCAGCAACCTGATCAACCGATGCCGTTATTCGAATTTTGCAACAGGCTCATTCTAACCCGGACCTTCACGGGAATATGTACTTCCAAAAGGTCTTCCAAAAAATCTTAGAACACTTACTATGGTATGTGTGTATATATAATTTGGGAGAACCAACTTTAAACTTTATGCAAATGAACTACACAAGGCTCATACACCAAACTGCTGCAAAAACGTGTGGAAATAGCGGGCAAAGGAACAGCTGCGTTTTAGTGTAAAGTTATATTATTCACCCATTTTCACTGATCTTATCATTTATTGAACTCATGACAACAATCTTAATCGTAATGAATTTGTTTTACAATACATCAGTTCATGTGTAAACACACCTTACAATAGTATGGAATATCTTTCAAAATTTATTTTAGAACAGTTGACTGAAGTCAGTGACTATTTTTAAACTGGTGAGGTTAAACTTTTCTTTGGGAGTATATGATTCACAGGTATACGGGTTATATACGATGTGCTCTCCATTTTTGTGAACACGTGGTGTTGTCCCTGGATTGTCTATTTTGGATCATCGAGACTGGTTATTGGATTTTGGATTTGGAAATAAATAGGTCTTGGGGTCAGATGTAAAGAAATCGAGCGTTGAAAATTGTCTGAGGGGTGATTGTTCCCCTGTTACTGTATCATCAGCAAAATATCTTTGGCCATTACATAGCCAGAACTGTTCACATAAGCTTGTTTTCAGACCTCATTGAGCGAATTACGCATGAAAGACTGACAATTTCACTAATGGCATCATATTATAAAGAGAATGTGGCCCTCGCATGTTAGAAACGAAATGTTTAATACGCTTAAAATACAACTTATACATAACTTATTCTTCCTGGTACGGTCTATGACATTTATTACAAGGAAACGAACTCAGCTAAATAAGTGTCTTTTTGAAATTCACACTTATGTAGGGATGGGATTGAGTGATACTCGAAGTCCCAGACGCACTGTACTACAATATGCGGTTAACGACCTGGGCCCACTTGCACAAAGCGATCTGAGCGCTACGACTGTCTTAATCCCATGTTAGAGAATGGGAGTTACAATCATTGTAGCGCAAAGATCGATCTTGCAAGTGGACCATGGATTACCGGGGTACTTTGATAAATGCCTGATTACTTACGATTTATGATTTATATTCTAGTTAAGTATTGCTTAGAGGGATTCGTCACGTGAGAGGCGACTGATTGACTACATCCAAGCGAGAAAGTGACAAGAAGGTATTGACCTTGTATAGTTAGCGTCTGGTGAAGCCATTTCATCTGTCATTTATGACTAAACGTGGCTACGGGCTATGAATGTTTGTGCATACTGGCTGAACCGTAGAGCTGAAAAAATACTTTCACGATTCTGTGACAACTCCCAATGCGGAAATTGTAGAATATGAATACGGACAGGACCTCAGCGGTGGTTCTTTCATCAAACCTGTCATAAAGCTGCCAGTTTCCGAGCCAACAGTACGCTGCTTTAATGAATTAATGTTGAGGCATTCACTCGCCACGCTGAGGATCCATGTTCGATTCACTGCAAGAGTGTAGAGCTCATTTCTGGTGTCACCCGCCGTCTGTGTCTCTTTCTCTCTCTCCTTGTCTGACCCCCACCCCCGTCATGTCTGCCCTCTTCCTCCTCCTGCCCCCTCCCCCCCACATCTCTGTCTCATCTGTCCCTGTCCTCGCTCTCTCTCTTTCTCCAGATAGGTACAATATGTATAGCCTTTTTCGGGTATTCTCGGTCGTGGTATACTGGAATACTACTAACAGTGGCGTAAAACTGACTCACTCATACTCTATACCATGTCATGAGAGACTTAGTAGTGGTAAATAATACAAATTGTCACACCACAGTACTTTCGACGAAAACACAAAGACTGTATAGTTGTAGTAACAAAGTCGTAAAAGACAAGTGAGATCCGGTTTCCCATGTCATCGTTTCAATGATGCATTCATGCTATCTACCACTGGTTTGTCAGTAACAAAAAAACCAAAAAAAAAAAACCGTGCGTGTGAATGTAATGATGTCACTACTGAACACTGGCTACATGTACGTCATATCCTCGTCTATCAGGCCAGCGTGTACTATAATTATCATACAGTAACCGGGGTCACCACAGTTCTTCTTACAAAGGACATCCCAGTTCTTCTTACAAAGGACACCCCAGTTCTTCTTACAAAGGACACCCCAGTTCTTATTACAAAGGACATCCCAGTTCTTGTTGCAAAGGACATCCCAATTCTTGTTGCAAAGGACGATGGGATAGCACAGTGTTTCAAGCGTTCACTCGTCATGCCAGAGACACGGTTCATTTCCTCACATGGGTGCAGTGTTTGAATCCCATTTCAGGTGTCCCCCGCCGTGATATTGATGCAATATTGCCAATAGCGACGTAAAACCATACTCACTCACTTCTTTTGCGATTGAATATAATATCTATTCATTGAAATCGGAAAAACAAAATCATCATCGTCAGTTTCTTTGCAGATGGGCACGTGCAGATATACTTCAACATCCGACAACGGGAACCACACAACGGTAATAAAGATGGATGTGTTTTTCCGAAAACATTACAAATAGTTATAAGAGATGGAAACAGTTCTATCGACCTTCACCTTCATATAAACAATGAAATAGACACTCACGTGCCCCTGTACATTTCGGATGTGACGTCAGATGGGAAATATTACGTCAGGATGTACCAACCGACACGTTCACACAATGTAAGTATGTTCCGTCCATGTACTGACGCATCCTCTAGCATCACGGGGATATTATACAATGCGATGACGTCATTTTTACATAGGATAAAGTATATTATTCAATTAAATCATTTGATTCCCTCTGTCCTTCAGGTAATCCTGTATCAATATCAAGTAAGTTTTACACCCTTTAAGCAATAGTCCATCATACCAGAAATGGGCTTCACACATTGTACCCCTGTGAGGATTGAACCCGGGTCTTTGGCGTGACGATTGAACGCTGTCACTACAAGGCTGCTTGACCACATGTTAGCCCAATGGTCTAAATATTTGCTCGTCACGCCGAAGGCCGGGTTTGATTGCACACGTGAGTAGAAAGTTGGAAGCCCGTGATTCTTTTAGAATATTCCTAAAAGCGGCGTAAAACCCTACTGATTCACGTCGATGAAATGGGTATAAAATGTGAAGCCCATTTCTGGTCCCAATGCCGTGATATTGCTGGAACATTGCTATTCAGTGGTGACACCTTAAAAAGAAAAACTCATTTTCACTCACCCATCGTTATGCGTTTCGTGTAAACTACACAACCACTTTTATCTATTTAGTTAAAATTTCATTTTATTCGTCCCAATCAAGAGTTTCGCAGCCTACCAGGATGTCAGTTACGGGGCGGCCATGTTGGTTCAATGTGCAGACTGGGACGGGCTGGCACCGTCATTCGATCTGGTAAGTGGATCGAGTCGTCCAAAGTTGGAAACAAGCCGAATCTCTTTATCAGAAAAGTGGTGAGAAGGATGCTTTTTGTCTAACCACGAAATTCGTGTTAAACGGTACATTTAGGACCACCCCTTGACTGTCCATTGTTTTGTTTCAAACTGAGACTTGATTAATTTCCTAAGGTATAAGCGACACAGTCTGCGGAGAAGTTGACAAAGCGACTCCCTGGAGAGGCCGATGGTTCCATGACAGGCAACAATTTATCAAAACACGTAAAAAAGATTATACTTTTTGTTACCCTGAATGGCGCTGGGCACCAAGGCCATTACGTGCAAGGGTTGAGCAGCCCTGATCATGAGTCAGTGTCTTATGTCTCAGTTGGTTATCCCTGCTAAACTGGGCATCTCATTGAGCTAGTTCTATAAAACGGCATTACTACCTATTACACAATATATAAGGCCATAATAAAATATTCTTGTTTCTCGTTGCGAGATTTTAAAATAAAGTTACACTTGAGAAAATGCAGCTTTGACTCTTAAAATATGCATGAATTTTTCACACTTTAAAGTTTTGATTTTCTCTCAGAGAAAGGGCCTAAATTTCCACAGACATCAAGTTGTTTTGGAAATAAAATTAAAAACAAACTAATTGAAATATAATCCATATTTGTTTGAAAATGTGATAAAACAAACAAGAATACATTTCAGTGTGGCATAAGTTCAACAATCGTGATCCCTACCTTAAACGCCATTTCATCCTATTATATCCGTAGTTTCTATTGATTAAGCTCAGCGTGGGTCATAATTGTTTATAACGGAATTATTGTGAAATGTCATTAATCTTTTTGTTAGTTATCATCGTCAAGTACAATAATGTGATTGTAAACCCTAGGTTAGGGTTAGGGGGTTTGAGTTAGGGTTAGGGTAAGGGTTGGGGTTAGTTTTAGTTTTAGTTTTAGCTTCAGTTTTAGCTCTTTGAATAGCTTAGCATGCTGTTTTACGGTATTTTAACGTTGCTGGAGGTAAGACATTAATCTAGATCTCACATTTGTGTACAACGTTGTTTTTAGGAAGGAACATTGTACCTTGATGGAACGAAATACATGTTAAGCAAAGTGCACGTCGGTCACCGTGGAAGGCGGGACGCCACATTTTCATCTCAGAACAGACATCATACATATAGCTTAACGCTGGCACCAGAGGAGGTTACAGATCAAATAAAAGGTAAATACATGTCTGTTTATTCTGGCTTCAATACTTTCATAAAATCGTGAAAGGTTTAAAACATTGCAGCATGTCCAGACTACGGTGCCTTTGATTTTAGCCGTGGTGTGTTGCATAGTTACTTCACGGTTTTGACCAGCCTTCGGCAGTTGGCTCTGATTGGCTCTTTGCATTTTAGCCACGCCTACGTTTAACAAGCATACCTGATTAAGCATGTCCCAAATGGATATGAACCTTTTATAAGACAACCAACATTTGTTTTGCTCTTTTAATGAATTCAAACATAATGATGTCGGAAACTCAGTGACACATACATCATTAAACATTTTAATCAGCCACGAAGTATTAATTCTTTAAAGTACTTTCACATTTTTTAAAACTCAGTAATTATTGAAAATGAAGACAGGTAAATGCACCTTCATTTTCGTCAACCATTTGTAGCAGTAATGTCATCTATAGTATTATCCCACACGCGACTAGACATATTGGCATACTCAAACAGAATAATTATAAATTCAAATTTCCCGCGTAGATTTCGATATTTGAATGTAGCAGGTGGGCGTGGTTCAAAAGGGTTGCATCATCCAATCACTCGAGCTTGGTCCAAACACACAACGGCCTGGTGGTCGATTGGTCGATGAACTGTCGAGGTCGTAGCCCAAGGCACAAATTCATTGACCAATAAACATCGACGAGGCAGTGGTGTATCTGGGTCGAGCTTTCATATTAGAATGATAATAGTCCATGATAACGATAATAATCCATCTATATTGCGCATGTATCCATGCACATTGTATGCTCAAAACGCTGATATATTACCCCTGGTTACAGCGGGTATAGAACACTCCCTCTTGTGGAGAATACAACCGGTCTCCTGTCAGGCGCTCAAGGTTCAAATTCAGACTAGCATCGTATTATACCAGTTACCCAGTTTAATGCTGGGTGGGCAGACGGAATTTTGAACAAATTCGCCTGCTTGAAGTGAGACCACATGTATCGTATGTTGCTCGTTGTGGGTCAGGGCTGCAGTCCCAGAAACTTTAATGGCTAGCGACCAGTTATCGCCGTCTACCAGTTATCACCCACACCTGGTTGTAGCGCTTGCGCAGACAGCCTGACTTGTGCTATAGGAGTTAAAATCACTGTAAATATTATAAACTGTAAACGTTACAAATATGAATCCCTCTGAAGACTAGACCCAAACACATCCGGGAATATCACGTGACCATTGGTATGTTGACGTCATGAAATTTCGTAAATGATGAGAATTGAATGAAAGTCACCCTGGCTGTGTTGTGAAACTATGACATTACAGTTCAGGTTTAATTTGACTAAACTAAACTTTGAATTTATCTAAATATCCATCTGGGTTTTATGGACTCGACAGATACGCTGCAGATGATAATGACAAGTGTAACTAGCAGGCCACGTGTCAGTTTTCACCTATTTCTTTACACAAACATTAAGTTCAACCGCACGGCGACACTTCCATATTCTCGTCTTTTTCTCTTTTTAGTCGAGGCAACCGTCACCATTCACAAGCAAGTCTTGTCCTTTCAAATTTCTCCTTTTTAAAACAAATTCAAATTATGAAATTTCTTCTGTATGTCAAGGATTTTTAACACAATAGAAATCTTACAAAATTTAGGTCACATTTGGTGAATGACATGGAAATATCAGAAAAACGCGATAACTGGTCTGATTAGTTGTTATGAAAGCACAGTATACACTATTGCGCTTCCCGTTGGCCTCGTTTCCGAGAAACAGTGAACAAGCAGGAAACATCGGTTTCAAGCTAATCTATAGTATACCACACATCAAAGGTTTTGACTCACTGGCGTAAATGTTGCCACTTACTTCAGTCAACTGTTCTGAGCTAGATATTGCAAAATATTCCATACTGTTAGAGGGTACTGTTTACACATACAGTGGTGTACTGTAAATCAAAATCGGAATGTGGAGAAAGGTTGTTGTCATCAATAAAAGATGAAGCTCAGTGAAAATTGGCGATTACTTAACCAAAGGCAGCTGTTCATATGCACAATGTTTGGACACGCTTTTCACCAATTTGATGCATGACCCTAGTGTAAGTCATCTGCATAAAGTTTACAGTTGGTTCTAAACTTTTGATTGGTAGTATATCATCAAGATAGATTTTGTAACATTACGTTAAGAAACAATGAAGCAAATCGTTAAAAAACGCTGAAAAATGGCGGTAACCGGTCCAGCAAGCCAGTCCTTGAATGAGAATTATTTTCTTAACGACGTAGGTACCTATGTATATATTGTTTGTTTGCTTGTTTGTTGTTTATATATATTTAAATGGCCTTTTAACTGCATCAGACTTCTGTGTCATATTTCAGATATTCATCGCACGCGACGCGAGACGTCGACTGCAAAAGCACGTGCGTCACACAAAACACGGACTTCACGCGCAGCCGTATCCGACTACTTCGTGGACTGTGTGGTGGTTGTTGATTTCGCGATATATCGGGGGTAGGCTTTCAAGCCCAGCAGAGAAATGTACATATGTGTAATTGATCACTGTTGACATAATCCTTTCGTAAAAATAAGTATGATCGAAAGGAGATTAGTGAGCTGATATACGGTAACACACACAAAATGTTAAATATCGTTTTTATTTCACATCGAGAGTTAACGTTACAGATGGTATGTCAGACTTTATCCCATCAATATTTTTAATAGTTCTTTTAACTTCCCATTTGTATTGCAAACAGACATATTTGCATGTCAGGTCACCATACCGAAACATAAGTCTCACTAACCTATTCAGACAATGACCTACTTTTCAGATGATCCGAATTTTCTCGTGTGAAAGTGTAAATTGACACCACAAATATCTATGGTTAAACTGAATTCCAATTCCTTGTTTCATAAGAAAATGGTATTTACAAATGAATTTCAATTTTAAACTTTAATTGCACCGTCATTCTCTACTTTATGTCGAGGTTGAGGCAGCATACCTTAACTATGGAATCACAGATTGCCCCTGTCTGATGAGGTCGTAAAACGATTTACAATGTATCTGGCACACTGGTTAAACCTGTTATGTGTTGCTATGCACTTATTGAGCGTAGTTCTGTAACGAACAATGAGGTTGATGTAATATCAGTTCCGTCAGAGACCGCTAAACGTTTCTAGCGGCAGAGCCTCGTTTTGATATTTCCACCATTTCCAGGTTCCTGTTTATCAGAGCTCGCTGTACGACATAGCACGCCATACGACGTATGTACTAGGATTAGAAGGAGCTTAGTGTTGCAATATACAACTGCGTAGACTTATCAAATCACACTGTTTAATATATATGCATCCAGTTAAATGACATGGTCTGAAAATACTGGACTGGTTATCGCATTAAGCTGCGCAATAGGACAGAACCAAGTAAACAGGAAACGAGACTTTTCTGTAATCAATGTTTTGACATGAGTTAAAACATGTTCATTATCGCATGGTAAGCGATGGTATTTGGTTGCAAAAAATACCCTCCTGAGTCGATTGTCCCACTTCTTTCAATATTTTGATTAAAATACGCCCGATAACCTTTGAATTAGTTTTATGAAAATCGAAGTTACTGTAAAGTTATCTGCACACGTGATGTTTGAACATCTACGTTGGTTGGGTCAGCGACTGCACGTGCGATGGAGCACTGTTTTCGTGTTTATTCTGTTAAAAGATTTCGAAAAAGGGTTATTTTTTACCATCTGCGCCATGCGTTGATCAAATTGGTTAATGATTGTTTACTTCTTACAAAGCTATCAAAGCTGTTAACGTTCTCAGAAAATAGTTTTCCGCTTTGCAGGTGGGTGACGCAGAGTAGCAACATCGTCGATAATGCGCTGGCAAATATACGTCGGTACTTCGCGCATGTTATTAACGGGGTGAGTGATTACTTTATAAAATAATAAATCAAAGTTTATGACCAAAGTATTTACTCACTGTGTTTTTATGGAGTAGTTTGTGAATAGTTATATTATGCTAATAACTGCACGTATATATACACTGATCTGCTTTAAAGATGCAACATTTATGTTTCACAAGCACTCAGTTTGAAGTGGTTGGCACGCACGGCGTGATATTGTTAAACATAGTGCTCCAGATTTCTGACACAAAACTCAAACATGTCTGATTAAGCTGAAGTTTAACGTAATATTTCCATAATAAATTAGTTGAAGCAGTGTATATACCGTTCTTACATCGATAAAAAATATTGGTCTTATTATTTTTTCAAATATTTAATGGATTTAGTGGGCGTTGTCCGGCTTAAAACGCCCTTTCCATAAGCATATATGGCCAAGCGACACTTGTGTAGAAGACTGGAACAATTATGATATTTCATATTAGCCAGTTTCATTTTAGTACCCATATTTAAGAATGATTGACAGGTTGATCTCCGCTACAAGGCAATGGAGGACGTGGATTTCAGGATCAACATCAGGCTTATCGGCTACGTCATCGCTCAGGTACACTATGCAACCTTGAAACTACAGGATGAGTTTCCAATAGGTGTAGTTTCTATTTCAACAAACAAGTCTGATATCTATTGTTTAATATTTGTTACTTAGAAAACATAATTGTGAATGTCAGTGGAACCAAGTCCCTACCATCATTACATTGATAGCCGGGGCTAATCTGCAAATTTACAACAGAAATGCAATAGAACAAATGTCACATCCGACCGATGTGGATGTGGATTATACTTAAATAGAAGACAGACTGTAATAACATGTCCTAGTCGGATATGGTCTTATTTGTTGTGTTTTTATTTTTTAAGTATATGCTCCTATCGTACCCGTTCTTTTGACTACCAGTTGTTCTTAGGTTCGTTGGGTACAGTATGTGAAGCTCATTTTCTGGTGTCCCCAGCCGTGATATTGCTGGAATATTGCTAAAAGCGGCGTAAAACTGAACTCACTCACTCTTAGGTTCGAACCACAAAGTTGTCTTCGCGCTAAGGCGATAGTACCTCCATTACGTTAACACTGACTCACGACAGCGCAAACTCTGTCTAACTCTAGCGGTAACTTTGTTTAACCCTAACACTGACCCTTAGTGGTAAGATAGTCATAAGTAAATGTTAATAACTAGCCCTTACGACTATCTTAGCACTGAAGAGAGCTTCGAAAATCTAGGCTCAGAATTCCGTTCCACAAAGCTATCTTTGCGTTAAGGTGATCGTAAGTCCCATAATTGAACATAGCCTGTAATTGGGCTACTATCGCTTTGAGGAACAAGGATCAGTTCTGCCCCATATTACTAGTACCCATCCGTGAAGATCCCTTTTAGAACAGTTACTGGACTTCATCAACCTATGTTTGTCGAAAGATGCGACTAACGGGATCTGGTGGTCAGACTCTCTGACCTGACTGACACATGTCATCGTATCCCAGCTGCATGGAGCCTTAGTTGTTGATCACTAGGCAGTTTGGTCCAGACTCATCATTTACTGCCCGTCGCGACGTTAAACAGTAAACTTATAATTGCCCCATAACAGGTTCTCGTTGTATGCTGAAGTATTTAACTGAGAAATCCGTCTGTACTGACCTACCTATCCCTTTCCTCTAACCCAGAGTGGAGTTGCCTCTCCGTGGACGGAGAAGACGAAGACGTTCCGGAACGGCCGCGAGCATGTGAACGCTGACGACGTCCTCGAGTCCCTGAAGACGTGGGTCACCAGCGTCCCCAACATGCCGCAACACGACCACGTCATTCTGTTTACAGGGTAAAATGATATAGCGGTATTGGTAAACATGAAATATGCAAGATCTCAAATCCAAAATGTCTTTAATGCACACTCTTATCTGTGCTGCTAAAATGTTGATGAACACACGATTATTTGGTGTAAAGATTAATATAGTTAATCTGTCTTGACGTGACTGATTGACGTTGGATCTGTTTTCGAATGCATTCACAGATTTATGGCAAATTATATGTACAACTGTATAACGTCTCACTCACATATAAAATCTTCTTTAGCTTAAAAACAACAAACAATCTTATAAATATCTTATTTCCACGATAATACCAAAGATTATCTCTAGTATCCCAAAATGGCTTGTCTTTACGTCTGGTGAATAGTTCAAAACCATTTGTATTCCATGTTCATTCAACATCCGATACATGTTTCCGCACATGGCAAGAAAAGTTCTCTTTATTCCTTGATGCAGTTACGTATTGCATTCCTAAAGGCGTGATACCAACATGAGAGTTGAGAATGTGCACAGGTAAATTCATTTCCGTTTTCGTAGGATCATTTTCATAATTGAAATATGTTAGTACCTATCAGTGCAATTGAATGACAAGGGCTATTCTGTCTGAATGTTGTTTCGTGAAATGTGCGACAGATTTAACTTGACAATGTTTTTTTTTTCGCAGGTATGATCTGTTCGGCGAAGACAGCGGCTTTAGTTCTAACTACACCACAGGTTGGTTCATGCATAAAGCAACAATTATCGGTTTATAGTTTCCCTTTCTCGTTTAAATGTAAAATTTCAACGCCAGGGACCATGCAGTCGCGATTAAATGCTAAAACATGTTCCATGGATGCAAATGGAAAACCCGCGGTGAAAACATTGAGCAAAACATGCTACACAGCATCTGCAGTACCAGCAATATGCCTACTGGTGTCGCGAATTGTGAGTACTCAAGGGTAGTGTGTCTGCTGTCTGATGACCGACAATGTAATATATTTTCTCCTTCTATTTTTGTCGTATTTATGTAAAATGGTACTTTTTAAGTTGTAAAACATAAGACTTTTAAACATTAATAGATTTTCTTTGTTCTTTAGGTTTGGCTTTTATTGGAACCATGTGTCAAGGTGAAGGTCGAAGTGTTTCTGTCGTGGAGGATCATGGGGGTTTTCAAAGTGTTGGCACAGCGGCTCACGAGCTGGGTCATAGGTCAGTTCTGGGAATGATTTGTCACGGCACAAATTTAATGTACCAATACCACATTTTGTTGGAAAGTAGTAAGATGTCTGCATTTTGATGTCTGTCTTAAAATGTGAGTCGCGAAAATGTGTTTCAAGTTACATTAAGGAACTGTATAAGCCTTAATGTGTAGCGTGTTTAACGACCCCATTGAAGGGATACATGCAAAAACACGTCTCCTATTGTACGATGTTAGTCGCCGGATGACGTTAGCAGGGATTCTGTGACACAGATCCAGTAGAACTTGCTCCAGCTGCTGACGATTTTGCTGGTGGAAGTTACGGTTGTTTTAATTGCCTATTGAAATGATCCCAGCGATGCTCTATCGGTTTCACATCCGAAGATCGTATTCGTCAGGGCAATACGTTGAGCCTCGTAGGAGCCTGACAATACGCGGACGTGCACTGGAGTCGTCGTATTTGATGATGGGGTGTCTCAAGGCCGTCGCCGCCGCCGACTGTCAGTTGGTAACGGCTCAATAAGTTGCTGATGGTTGCTTGGCTGCAATTGAAGACACTTGCAATATGACGTTGTGATGCCCATCATTTCTGCCATTTCAGATGTCTTGAACAATTACGATGTTTTATCCATAAAATCCCAGCTCATTCTCACCCGGAATATATATTCAGTCACCGTTACAGAGCGTATGTCTCAACCATGAATCGAAACAGGTTTGTGAGACCATTAGCCGCTGATAGTTTCTCATAAGTAAACTTGGAAAATATTTTCATGCCGTTATAATATAATTACATTATTACATTACAATAACTTTTATTCTCCAGTCTAGGTGCCGAGCATGACGGACTGAACAACAGCTGCGCCCCTTCGGATAGATACATCATGGCAGGGGCGTCTTACAACGAAACCTCCGCCAATAAATATAATCCTTGGAGGTTTTCCCCGTGCAGCGTCAACTACTTCAAAGTGTACATCGACAGCGTCATTAACAACATGTATGTTGTGTGCAATGCCCTACAATGACATTAACTACCTGTCAGGAGCTATGTGCACGGAAACCCAGCGATGCCAGTCAAACTTGATAGCTGTCTGTCAATCATAGATAACGTCATGTACATATCCCTGCATAGACATTATGACGGAATTGTTCGTGTTTGTGACTGATGAGTAGAAAACTGAACGTTTCCTGATTTATATATACGTGCTTGTGACATAATTAATCTTTCAATTGTTTTTACAAAATATTTTATATCATTTGACAGTAGGTACTGTCAAATAACCACCGTCCTACACCTTTTCCTGCATTGAACATTCCTGCAAAACCAAAACCCAAACAAAGTAGAAACAAAAAATAAAAATTAAAAAAAAATATGAAAAAATAAATAAAATCTACATATCGTCAAAGTGTATAAATTACACTGGACAACAGCTGTAACGATACCTTAGAAAAGAGTGAAAAAAATAAATGAATATTTGAAACATTTATTCAAAGCAGTCTCTGTTTTGGTCATAAAAATACAAGACAGAAGTCTTCTATTTTCAGCAAAGAGTCTACGTGTTTCCGGTCAAAACTGCCTCCTGTGGGTGTGCCCAACATTACAGGCGAGATGGCGGGGCAGCTCCTTGGGCCTGACGAACAGTGTAGACACATATATGGTCCTACCTCATACCTCTGTAGGGTGAGACAAATAACAACCATGCTAGATTATAACCCTGTCTGACACCCGTTAGTGAGAAATCTGCGCCTTTTAATTTAGATCTCGTTATTTTGGACACTGTTAGTACCATCCTAGATCGAGATCGTATACAATATATATTTTCAAATTTGTAATCAAGTATACTATTTCCAGCCATTGTTATTTTTTAGAATGCTGTTTTACTTTTTCCTTTATGCTCTGTAATAAACCTGTTTTATTGCAATTCGGGATAGTATTTGTCTATTTGCCAGGGTGAAAATTTCGGCGACGCCACAGACATATGCCGCGCCATGTTTTGCCGGAACCCCAAGACAGCAAACAAATGCGTTCTTCATTCTGCCGCCAGAGGGACTTCATGTGGTAACAAGAGGGTAGGTAACATTTCAGTGACTGAGTGAGTGAGTTATGTTTAACACCAGTTGGAACAATATTTCAGTTAGTTTAAACGCTTTAATCACTAGGACATCCCACGGTCTCTCTGAGATGGGACATGATGGAATGCAATCAGCTATGAATGATATAACGGCCATTTATACCGCGCCTTTTCCATACACTCGTGCATGCGCAAAGCGCTAACACATTATTACTCCACATAACCCAGTTGCCTGTTAGGCGCTAGAAGGTTATTAGTCACGACCTGTCCCACCGGGTCCCCACTCTCGGGTGAATAGCCTGACCTCACGATTAAAGTGGTTATCTTGTTACTGCATGCAAAAGGTTGCCAGGGACCTATTCCTATCCTGTAATCCTGTTTTTTTTTATGTAGTGTGTTGTGTTGTAATCTTGACGTATTGTACCTGCGTGAACTAATTTGGATGTTGCAGTGGTGCGTGGAAGGACGGTGTGTCGGACATGTCAACGCTCCCCACAGGCCACGTACGTAGACAGATGGGAGTAATACCGAGACAAAGTGGTGGATCAGGGGATCAGTTTGTCACAAGTCATCACTATAACTTCCCTCTCTTTGACAGATGGATCCCGTATCCTAAACCCACCCTCCTAACCCACGGAGCCTCCAGTCCCAAGGCTGCATCTCCCAAATCCCAAGACCCGTAAAGATCTGAGTTAGAACTGGTCTTCAGTAACCCATGCTTGTCATAAGAGGCGACTGACTGGGATCGGGTGGTCAGACTTACTGACGTGGTTGGCACATGTCATCGTATCCTGTATTGCTTAGATCGATACTCTATTATTTACCGAGCAACGCCGTACACGTGGAATATTCCTGAGAGCGCCGTTAACCAACGAGGCAACAATATCTTACACTTCAATCATCATTAACGCACACAACTTGGTAGATTATCTCTGTGAATCTACACATCTGAATACGAAAAATTATATTTTCAGGTTTCTTTCGTATTTTCGGTATGTCCACGTCTCAACTCTTAAAGGGGCCACTGAAAACAGTCTAAAACTGCCCAGAGTGCATGGGGTTTTCTAACCGTGACTTTGAGCTATACTTTTAGCAGAATTTTCGACAAACGTACCGGGCGATCTTTAAAGATAGGATATCTCCTATGGGAAGATTGTGGTTGAATCCATGGCAGTAACCATTAGTGATTATTGATCACTAATCGAATGATTATGTGATCTGTGTGATGGGGATAGGTTGTATTATCTTTCCAACGAATGTTGGTTTTACAGTCTCATATTCATGTTTTAGCCGGATGTCCATTTGGTGACCAGACTGGCGTGGTGTCCGGCGGCAAAACATGTAAACAGATTGTCGCAGAGGCTTCTGGGTACTGCTATGTGAAAGACTTCCGGACACGTTGTTGTTCGTCATGTAACAACATCAACACCAGAGTGCATGGTAGGCGTAGTGCAACATCACTGAACAAAACACAACTAGTCGGTAGTTACCGTTCATATACACATACACGTACTTAGTATGTGCTTGTGTAGTGTGTATGCTTTTACGCCGCTATTGGCAACATTCCAGCAATATCACAGCGTGAAACACCACGAAATCTCCCAGTCCAACACTGGCAGATCTCATTGTTGAGTCTGACCAGTGAAGATGAGGGTTAGACTTGGCTTTCAGTTACTCACTCTTGCCAGAAGGGCCCGGGAAGGTCTGTGGTAGAACCTATGCTTGTCATAAATGGCGACTGTGCTTGTAAGATGCAACTGCGCTTGTAAGAGGCGACTGCGGCTAAGGAGATCAGGTGGTCGGGCTCGCTGACTTGGTTGAATCATGCCATTGGTTCCCAGTTGGCACATCCATGCTCATGCTGATCACTGGATTTTCTGGTCCAGACTCGATTATTTACAGACCGCCGAAACTAAACTCACTCATTTGCTCACTTGCCATAAGAGGCGATTAATGGGGTCGGGTACCCAGACATGCTCAGTTGGTTAATGTATGTAATTGTATCCCAATCGACTGATGCTCACGATATCAGCCACTGATATTAGAATCGATTACGTAGAAACCGTCGTCATAGAGCTGGAATATTGCCTTATCTCACTAGGGTGCGAGTACGGAGACAGAGTGCTGGACTGTCAGCCAGATTACTGCGGACGCAAGTTCAAAGATGGGACATTGTACAATACCGACTGCTGTGGCACATGTAACTACGCCCCGCCCACAACGACGCCTGACCCGAGCCTCACTTCCACACCGGAAGTCCGATGTCGGGACCAATCAGAGATCGAGAGTATCACGTGTCCAGATTATGTGGCGTCAGCAGGGAAATATACATGTTACCGAACGGATGTTTATAACGCTTGTTGTCGCACATGCGAGGATGTGAAAACAGTATCGGCACCCAGTAAGTTCACGTTTTTCAAAGAACATGTCGTTTTGTTTCCATTTGTAACAACGAGTAATCTCTCTCTCTCCCTCTCTCTCCCTCTCATAGAACAATGGAGATTCGCGATGAGTTTGTCTACGACTGTCTTTAAATAACCCGTATTTTCAAAAAATATTTTAACATTAAATTCGAGCTGATCGTGTAATATTGACTTCATCATTACTGATTCTCAAATTCAAATCAGCTTGCCCAAGCCATCACATGTATAGGGTACCCTTTACTGTCACTTCATTCAAACATAAAGATCGCATATTGAGCAGACTTAGATTTAATTCTTTCTTTGGGGAAAATGTTAACATATGTATTCCACATGACTTGAAGGGTAGTTACAAGTGGAACACATAAGAAAAGCAAGATTTATTGTGGATAACACGACGTTTTGGGCCGTGTGTTTGCTCCTTCATCAGGTAAAAAGCAGTCAGGTGTTAGCAACACTAAAGACGTTGACATCCACAAACCTTTATTTTCTTACACAATACTATATCTATATATAAAGTTACGTTCATCTAGGACATCTTGTTCCCTACCCCAGGTTGCCCATGGGGAGACAGAGATCCGGGCCACTGCCAACAGTTGGCTGAAAACGTTATAAGGACATGTCCCAGGGACATGTCAAGCTCGTGCTGTGAGACATGTGATGTCATATTCAAGCGGACCAAACCGACAACGTCTTTCATGGAAACCTCCACATCAACATCACGTGGTCCCACAGGAGGGAGTTCAGAACTATGCTCACTGTCCATCCTTTGTGCTCTTCCAAACGCCATTTTGTTTTTGTGCATAGCAGTTATTAGACTCTTGCGGTATTTATGATAATAGGTCATATTTTATTAAACCTAATATTGAGACTTATCAACGTCTCTATTTTGAGATACTTTCTCAATGATATATTATACCCTCCAAATTCCCGCTAAGGTCATGTACAGTAAGATCCCGCCTTTTCGGTTTAAATCACTAGCGATGGACGCAATAGATAATTGGTCTTTCGGCACCATTTGGGTAGAAGGGACTGTTATCGTGGGATAGTGATACTTATTTCACTGGCAGTGTGTCTTGTGAGGTACAATGAAATACCATGGTCGTCTCTGTTTGAAAAGATGGTAAAATACCTCAAAAGGTATGCATAACATGGCTAGTGTTTTCATATGTTGTTTTTCCAACATCTCAATGCTTCGCCTGCTACTTAGGCTGAGTGAGTGAGTGTGGTGTCACGTTGCTTTTACCAATATCTGGGTGGTATCCAGGCAACGACAGCACCCACTGCTACAATGCAGAGAATAGAGCTCTAAGGCTGTCCCACCGCCCCTATGACCTGGGAATGACAGATATCAAGACTAAGAGAATGACATATTTATCACACATAAAATTATGCATTGCACTTCAGTATTACATGATAGTTGTCATGACAACAATATTCCTGTATCTTTACCATTTTAAATTTTCAGATGTAGCTGAGAACATTTGCATTGTATATTTTTTTCTTTGTTTTAAAAAGTCATGATATGTCATGAATTACGTAATTATTTTTACGTGATTCCTCGTGCGTGCAAAAACTACTCCACCAACCTCGAGCCCATGTTAACAAGATAAGCTAATACAAATTGTTATTCAACCATTTGCTCAACAGGATGTGATATTTATGTACATGTTTCTGTCAAATGTGTACTCGTAGCTGGTTATTGAAGACTTCAAGAATATGTTACATTGAATGCTCAATTTGCTTTTATTCTAAAAAGTCAATCAACGAAATGTCGGCAACCTGTATCGGTTCAGAACGTTGTATGGCGTACATGAGACCCAGTGACACCAAGATAAGGACGAAAAGTGAGACCCAGAAAAGGGCGTTTTAGATTACACGTTTTTGTTCCAATTTAACATTTAGTACAGGTTTGGTTTAGAAGCAATGTTGTGATCAAATTAAGAGAGACATGTCAATTTTGTCACTTCATGCAGCGCCTCACCCAGGGGTGAATGAGTTTAGTTTTACGCCGCTTTTAGCAATGTTCCAGCAACATCACGGCGGGGAATCCAGAAATGGGCTTCACGCGTTGTACCCATGTGAGGAATCGAACCCGGGTCTTCGGCGTGACAAGCGAACGCTTTAACCACTAGGCTACCCCCACTTCGTCAAGGATGAGAGAAGGGCATTCGATCGTGGACTTGATGGGCGTCTTTAAAGAATGTATTGTACTAAAATACTTTGCAGAGAATATAATTGATGACTTGATGCAGTGACTTATAAATAGCAGTAACCCCGTGCTTTCGTTTTGTGCGAATTGTGTTTGGTCACAACACTCTGGCTGTCAAGTGATTTGTTTTGCTACCAACATAATAAATATTTTCTATTTTTTAACTTGCTGTTGTCTTGTGCGTGAATTAAGGATCACGGAGAGAGAGAACCATGAGAAATTGATATTGTCAAGTCGTGTTCAGAGCCCACCAGGAACCCTTAACGACATGACAGCGAGGGAGTGAGTGAGTGGGTGGAATATTGCTGAGTGCGGCGTAAAACTAAACTCACTCACTCACTGTTGTTTTACGCCACACTCAGCAATATTCCAGCCATATGGCGGCGGTCTGTAAATAATCGCGTTTGGACCAGACAATCCAGTGATCAAAATAATGAACATCGATCTACGCAATTGGGATACGGTGACATGTGTCAACGACCTTAGCGATCCTGAACACCCGATCCCGTTTGTCGAATGTCACGACAAGCAAGGTTTAAAATGACGCCCGCGTTCATTATTAAAGTAAACCCGCTTCCTGCGGGAAATGCCCGGGTCAGGGGAACATTATTTAGATGACCCGTGAAGGTCCCGGGGTAGGATAGGCCTTCAGCAACCCATGCGTGCCTTAAAAGGCGACTATGCTTGTCGTAAGAGGCGACTAACTGGATCGGGTGGTCAGGCTCGCTGACTTTGTTGACTCATGTCATCGGTTCCCAGTTGTGCAGATCGATGCTCATGTTGCTGGTTACTGGATTGTTTGGCCCAGGCTCGAATATTTACATACCGCCGCCATATATGTGGAATATTGCTGAGTGCGGAGTAAAACTAAACTGCCGGAGGAAAGGAGATTGTATCTGTGTCCCCCGAGAACAATAGTGTGACGACGCTGTCGGTTTATAAACCCCCTTCACACCTGAGGCGGAATGCTGTCGAAATGAACATTTCTGGATATTCCTGTAAGATCGAATTGAATTCTCAAACGTTTTACTACACCCCCAATGCGTTCCAACTCTTCGGGTCAGTTCTTGTAACATGACCGAATGTTTTGAACATGTTCAAAACTTTCAAGGTACATTCGAAGTGGAAAATATCGAACGGCATTTGAGGTGCATTCGAATTGCACTCTAAGTATTATTACTGCATCCCAAGTTTTCTTACTACATTCTAACCGTACCCCAAGTATTCTGACCATATTCGAGGGAGAATAGAAAAGACAAGCCACTTCAAAATGTCAGGATGTCACGAATGCGCCTCGAATGAGTCGGAATGTAAAAAATATGCTAAAATGCTAAAATATTCATCCAGCGTATCGGAATGTTTCGATTGGAAGACAGTTCGAATGTATCTCAAATACACCCCGAATGCAGTCACAACGTTCCTAATATTCTTCTAATGAGCCCTGGCGTCATCAGAACACCGCCGAATCGCTTAAGACGTGACCACCTGACACTGCAACGCCAGATAGCTTTCGGGAGTCGCATTCTTACAAAGCTTGAAAAAGAATTGTATATTTTGACATTCTCTCTCGAAGGCTTTTCAGATTTTGGAAATATGTTCTTCTGGATCATTCTGATTGATTCCTTTCAATTCGAAATGAGTGTGAAGGAGCCTTAACTGAAAACCAGTTCTAATTAACCCGGATCTCTACGAGACCAAACCACATACGACCGACATACACAGTGTAGTGACAGTCCGTAACAGCTATCTGAGTGAACAACAACCCAGAACTCTATTTAAAGGAAAACAATTTTATTCCAAATTCCAAGTGTATCCTTAATCATAATACCAGACTAACAATAAATAAACAAACCCAAATGATTATTGTCTGATTGAAATGTGCAATAAATAAACATAAATCAACGTTTTAAAAAATCATGTTGAAACTATGAACAAGTATTTTGACCGGTTGTTCCAGTTGTTTTTCAAATGGGTTATTTCAAGCTAATGGTGATTTGAGCTTCACGGGGTATCCCAATGGTTAAATTCCCCGCACGGACAGAATGTGTGAAGCCCATTTCTTGTGTCCCCTGCCGTGATATTGCTAACAGCGGCGTAAAACTAATCTCACTCACTCAGCCACTTTGGCTCATGATTGAGTGAAATAATATAACATCAATATAAACAAGTACCAAAACTGATAAGTCAACATCTATATACATAAACAAACACGAGCAAGTATTGCACTATGGTAGGGTCCTACACTGCACTCTATATTGAGTACAGCAGAATGATTGAATGGTGTTTTAGGTCACTTTGTAGCAAGGAAACAGCCACGCTTCTCCATATACACAGATTACATTATACAACGCTTCATTTCAAACATTAAGATCATGACCGAGTGTTAGGTATCCCAGACTTAGCTAAGTCAGTTTTAAAAAAATTAAGTTTGGACTTAGGAAAAATCTTAGTTTCTTTATGAATACCACCCCTGGCTAACTAATCAAAATTGTAGCTTTGATCACAGTATACAATATCTAATCACTAATCCAGTGATTGACATCATGAGCACTAATCAGTTGGGGTACCATGACCCGCATCATGTTGCTTGAATCCAGTCAGTATGGCGAGCAGTGCGGCGGGGTAGCGTGGTGTTTAAGGTGTTCGTTCGTCACGCCGAAGATCCGAAATTTCCGCTAATTAGTTTGAGTATGTTACAGAGACCACAGACCACAAGCAGCCAGGACGCAGGAGATGCTTGTAAAGAGCTACTTGGTACTGGGGTGGTAGGTGTCAGAGTAAGATCCACTGCCTGCTGTAGCTTCTGGCAGGAATGGCAGCAGTATTTAGTCAAGATCGAGTTCATGGGACAAATAGACCCTATCGGGAAGAACGACAGCATATAACATGAGGCGGGGGAGAGGTCACCCCATTCACAACCTGGAACAGAAAAATACATACATACATACATACATACATACATACATACATACATACATACATACATACATACATACATACATACATACAGTAAAACACCATTACATGAAAAGTGATACAACCTATTACTTCGATTTACCCGAGTTTCGAGACAACTGGAAATTCGACACACCTCTGTTGGATTATATATTACGCGGCAGGAATATATCCTTTACATCAGCAGCGGCCTTGTTGTATATCTTACTTTCAGTGGTAATGTGTGTTTTGTTGACTTGTTGACGTATATATGGGACGTATTTGGCATGTAATGCGATAGTAGAGAGTTAAAAGGATGAATGGGCTCACCAGTAGTTTGGGACACTTTTTTGTTATCACAACTCTTGCAGCAAGACCGCGAGACATGGGTGTCATAACAGGACTGTCGACCCACATCCTGCACGTGCACTGCACACGTGCGACCTCCAAAGCTCGGCACATCAGTACAAGTGGATGGATACGTGATAGTCGGTGTAGTGGTTACAGTCGTTGTTGGGGATGTCGTGGTGGTAGCGGTAGTAGTGGTGGAAGTGGTTGAAGCCGTATAGCCGTCACAGGTCTTGCAACACGCTTGTCGATCACTTTCATTGTATGCTCCACAATACTGAAGCTGGCAGCCGCCTACTCGGTCTCCACACTCACAACCTGTGTATAACGGACAGCGTGACAGACATGTTTACATGAATCTTGTTTTGAGACTCACTATTATGCCATCGATGTCTAAACATAATGTAGACATTCAAATCAATGCTTATCCACACTCTCGAGAACCGATGACACCCAATACACAAACCACCCAATACACGTCTATATCAACTCAGTACTTGTTAGACTTGTGATGACCACCAGACAGATAAAACCACTGCAGACTATTAATTCATCTGTCAAGAGCGACTGCTGAACAAACAACTAAAATCATAAGGAAGTGCCAGTGGTCCTCTATTCTCAAGACATTCAGTAATCATAATAACAACATTGAGCGATATACTTCCCATTGTTTTCAATCATACAATCCTTACCTTTTTTAAGAGATTGTAAAGCATTTTTTAAACAAATTCAGGAATTATATTGTATCATTGCATTCAGAGGTTTGTAATATTTTCCTAGCTTCCCATCATTAATTTGAATACACATCTATACAGCCAGAAATATATTTGAAATGTATCTCTGGTTTAAAATGCAACTTTTTTTGTTTGGTTTAGCATTTAGTTTGTCTGAAATGTCATGTAAATTATACATAATATATGTATACACATTATATCATGTATAAATGATATTTTATATGTAAAGATTTGTAGGATTTGTCAAAGAAAAATTTGTCTAGGATGACAACAGTGGAAGACTGCCAACACAACTGAAGTCAGGCAGGTTGCGCAGAGTTACCTCCCTTCCCTTAGAGATTATAGTTGACCGGCGCTAAAATATAATGTGTTGAATTACATCTGTTTATTTCAGGCATTACATTATGTGAATGGGCCTGATTCTGTATGTTTATGTATTGCTGCACATTTAGTTCACACAATAAATACAATGTTTTTAATTTTCAGTCTTTGTAAGCTGTCAATGACGAACGTTTACAAATCGAGTAAAAAACCAACTTGGATACTCGTATCAATGTCACGAACCATCACTAACCCTTTGCCATTACTACAACATTGTGACCCTGATTACAACATATTGTGTATACGAATATTAATTATTTTACAAAATCATTACATGTTATACACTGTTCTTCATGCCGGTGTCCCCTGCTGTGATATTGCTAAAAGCGGCGTAAAACTAATTCACTCACTCTTTCTGTTGGATTTCTGTTGTGTGTTTGTTTTTTTTTGTTTTTTTTGTTAACTCACAAAATTATTTTGCCAACACACACCTATTTACACACACACACACAACACACGCACACAAATAAAACTATAAAATATTCAAAATATAAATGTAATAAATATACAAGATAGAAGACGTAGACATCTAAATGTGTTTTTGTCACGGGGTATATATTATCGTGCTCTGAATCTTCTTAACTACGGCCTGTGCTATATAAATACACTAACCACGTTCGTAGTTAAGATTCCATCAATATTAACGAACACAAACACCAGTTGTATCAGTATTGTCACAACGGTTTGTCATAGCTATATATAATTTATTTCGTTTGAGGGACGAATTAGAATGAAATTTCCTTCTCTTAGCGTCGGAAGATACAACAAAGGGAAGTAATGTTATGGGTGTGAGGGCGCTCTGATAGGCATAAAAGGGAGGGAAAATTGAAATAGGCCATTCTCAGCTACGGTGCACCAGCGGTCAGTTTTGATTTGTCGTGTTATATTATGAGATTTCTATGTGTTGATATATACACTGCCTGTATACATGTATGTATTCTATACTGAATGTTTCATTCTCGTGTCATGTTAGGGACCGATGCGTGACACCGTGGGTAAGACATGTCCAGGCTGGCGTCCCGGTAGAATAGGTGAGTCATCTGGGGGCACATACCATGAACTGTGCAATAATTTGGACGGATTGTTCGTTGTTGTCGACAGTCCGGGTATAAACCGTCTCAAATTACATATTCATATTCTGTTTGAAACGAATAAAGTGTGGTCTCAGTTGGTGCACCGTCCAGCATGCCATATTGTGTACGTGTTTGTAGTATGTGAATAAGGAGTTGGAGAAGTCATGTCCGGTTTCTCATTCACCTGCTTTTCCTTGACACGCGCTCTTGCAGGAACTGCAACATGTGCTGTTCCAATCGCTGCCGTAGCATAGCCCGGGCTGATTGGCGATACTCTCGTTACAAAGGCTATTTCCGTTCGTTCTACGGACATAGGGTTGATCGCCATGAGGGCACGAGTCTGTAACACAGAAAGGGATAGTGAGATATGACTTCACGGTTTAAACAGTACAGACTCACAATCGATGACAAATATGAATAATACTGTTACTACCTCGTGGTTACTTACAAAAATGATATATATTTGCTAATGTCCACATTATAATCCTTTTAACGAATTTACATTCGGGAAGACATGTTTCATGTGTAACACTAACTGATTTAGTACACTACCTCGTGGTTAGGCTTTGGTGAACCTCAAATATTCAACAAGCTGCTTGGATGTTTTTTATTATCTTTGCAAATTCAATATAACGCTCGCAAACAATAATATCTTACAGACCTTTATAACTGAAAACACGAACAAACATCCTCATCTATTAGAACCTTGCTGTCAACGCCATTGGACGTTTTGGTAATTTGATATTGATCATGATTTGATTTTCATCTGCTGGGACCTAGATATCAAGGACAATGGACACTGGTCATAATTTGATATTCATCTGCTGGGACCTAGATATCAAGGACAATGGACACTGGTCATAATTTGATATTCATCTGCTGGGACCTAGATATCAAGGCCAATGGACACTGGTCATAATTTGATATTCATCTGCTGGGACCTAGATATCAAGGCCAATGGACACTGGTCATAATTTGATATTCATCTGCTGGGACCTAGATATCAAGGCCTATGGACACTGGTCATAATTTGATATTCATCTGCTGGGACCTAGATATCAAGGCCAATGGACACTGGTCATAATTTGATATTCATCTGCTGGGACCTAGATATCAAGGCCAATGGACACTGGTCATAATTTGATATTCATCTGCTGGGACCTAGATATCAAGGCCAATGGACACTGGTCATAATTTGATATTCATCTGCTGGGACCTAGATATCAAGGCCAATGGACACTGGTCATAATTTGATATTCATCTGCTGGGACCTAGATATCAAGGCCAATGGACACTGGTCATAATTTGATATTCATCTGCTGGGACCTAGATATCAAGGCCAATGGACACTGGTCATAATTTGATATTCATCTGCTGGGACCTAGATATCAAGGCCAATGGACACTGGTCATAATTTGATATTCATCTGCTGGGACCTAGATATCAAGGCCAAAGGACATTTATAATGATGCAATTTTCATGTTATCAAGGTCAAAGGACATTGATCATAACACGATATTTCTCTGATGGGACCTGGATGTCAGTGGTCTAGGATATATATGCCACTTTGACATTAGTGTCCAACACACTGCATCACTCATAAGAACCTTGAGGTCGAAGCCATTGGACACTAGTCATTATAATACTATGTATTAGTAATTAGAAACAGACTGTGGTCATTACTTAGCCACCAGGAAGCAACAGGATGTCCAGAACATATGAAGCTATCTCAAACTTATGATGATATTTTGGTCTACAAAGGAAAAGTATTGCAGGTGTATTACCGTCAGCCACAGGTGCACTGTTACTTGCTAGGCAGTCCCCGTTAAGGCACCACTGAAACAGGAAGGCAGAGAATGAACGTGTGCAAGAGCTTGTACAAAGATTAACATGACGCAAGGAAGCTCCAAGTGACTTCAGCTTTACCTTTGTGGAGAGGATAAGAGTTTGGGAGTACCTACGGTCTCAACCAACATCAACGAAAATCTAGTCATACCTGTAGGCGAAGTAAGGCTATTGTATTCGGTGAAATATGTAGGACAGATGGGAGTGTTTTACGGGGCTCTCAAGAATGCTTCATCTAGGCGGTTTGTCTACAAGGGCACCCACTTCAACATCCAGTGAACAGGTATATCAGATTGGATGTGAAATTATCAAAATCTAGAAAAGTAGACATTATTATAGTGGAGACAGTCGTGTTTAACAGAAAACAAGTGTTGTACACATCACTCTATTATTTCTAATAGGATTAAAATGATAATTGCCCGGAGGCAAACTCATCATAAATCGATATTTGATTGTTCAAGTACCCATCGCAGCTTGTGGTCAACGGATGTTGTTCCCCGGATGTAACCTAACTTTTTGTTCCCCTTGGCAACCAGTACCTCATTTCTTGTTGCCGGATGTCTTTCCCCTGCATTCAGTAACCTACCTCTTTTTTCTCGTATATTGTTCTTCGTGTTAAAGCAAGTTATTTCCCTGGCAACAAGTAACCCAGCTTCATGTTCATAGGTACATGTATTAATTTTCTGGTAACCCGCCTTCTTGTTTCCCTGTCAAGTCAGTAACCTACCTTCTTGTTTCCTTGTCAAGCCAGTAACCTTCTTCTTTCCCCACCAAGCCAGTGACCTTCCTTCTTGTTTCCTGTCAAGCCGGTAACCTACCTTCTTGTTTCCCTGTCAGGTCGGTAACCTACCTTCTTCTTTCCCTATCAAGCCAGTAATCTATCCCTCTTGTTCCCTATCGAGCCGGTAACCTACCTTCTTGCTTCCTGTCAAGCCAGTAACCTTCTTGTTTCCTTGTCAATCCAGTAACCTACCTTCTTGTTTCCGCATGTCGTGCCCCTGGCAGCCGTCAGCATCTGACATTTATCTGTCGAAGGTATGTAGCAGAACATGGCACGACAAATGATATTGGTGACGTCGAAATCCACTCCCTGCAAAACATTCACCATCAGTGTACACACCACAACAAATGAATAAAAAAGTGCTGTTATTATTTTACCCGTTTATTCTGCCATGTTAAGATTTCTTTATTGTCCAATATGAAACTGACATTGAAACGTGTGCATGTTTACCCATGCCAGACATTTTCACCCTCATTTTGACGACAACACAGTGTCCGAGTTGCGAGTAGCGCCGCTTTTGAACAGTTTAACACCCGACGCAGGTGAATGTCAGAGGGACTCAGAGTGAGTGAGTTCTGTTTTAAACGGCATTTAGCAATATCCTAGCAGTATCACGCGGCGAGTGACATCAGAATGGGCTTCACATATTGTACCCACGAGGGGAATCGAACCCGTGTCTTCGGGGTGACGAAAGAACGCTCTAACCACAAGGCTAGCCCACTGCCCCTGGGTCTCAGTCGTTTATCATTTTGAAACCAACCAATAATTCAGTGGTCAACATTTTGAGCATCGATCAGTGGGAAACAATGACTGTTCATTCCGGTCCTTGGTTTTGCAGGTCCTGACACTATGTCCTTCGTTGTAACCAGAGTAAAGACCTGATAGTTACAAAGAGTGACGAGATTGATTCCTATTGCTACAAGGGACATTGCTTAGAAGCGTTATTGATTCGTACTATGTTTGACCAACACTCGACTGCTCGTGAATCGTCGTGAGGTGTGTGGTCCTGTGCATAGAGCTCAACCTTGAGAGCGGACAGTCATTGGATGGGTGACCGTGTTTGTTTCTATGATTTCAATCCTGCCCCACAACGAAGCCTATGTGAGACATGTGGTCACCTTATGCAAGGAAGATTGTTGAAAATTGCCTTTGCACACCCAGCAGAAAATGGGCACCCGGTGGGATATGTCTATTAACCTTCCAGCGCCTGACAGGCAGCTTGGGTTATCTCTAGTAATATCCGGATTGTGATTGTAGCGCCGTTGATCACTGTGTGATGGAAATTAGGTGTTATATAATCCATTATTATTCTTCAAAATACCTGGATATATTGCTAAATTCAGCACAAGACAGCATTTGCTCACTAGCCGTTTAAGGGCAAACACCATCCGCACGGTAGTTTTAAAATCTGTATGGTCTTACTCTGCAGAGGTAGGAGGAATTCCCGAATTGCTGTGTGCACTGGTCATCTGGGGGTAGAAGCTGACCAGGCATCTCCCCACTGATGTTGGGAATGCCAGACACCTGAAGGGAATTAATGAAACATGCTGTTTTGTTCCTGAAATAAAAGCAGCGAGTCAGTGTCCTGCTTCATGTACCAATATAAATTAACCGGATTTTCCTGTTACGAATTGGTTTAAGACCGCACTCAGCAATATTCCTGCTTTATGGTGGCGGTCTGTAAATTTTCGAAAGTGAAAAAGACAATCAAGTGGTCAAACACCATCAGCATCGTTCTACACATATGAGATGTTATGACATGCCAATCAAGTTAGCGAGACTGACCACCCACTCCCGCTAGCTGCTTCTGACGACAGGCAAAGAACTGCATCCTTTTTTCAATGAATCGGAAAACAATATTGAGTTAAACAGTCAAATATTAGGCAAATTGATGTTAGGATTCCTCCCTAGCTGAGTACAATGGACGGTCTGCTTTTCTTCTTGTGCAGTTGAATGGAACAATGTACCTAATCTCCGTGAATGTATGGTAATATTGATATAATGGTATATTAACGATATTCTTAGTCCAACACAAAATAACCCATACGACCCTTGAAGATCCGGGTTAGACCTGGTGTTCAGTAGTTCATGATTGTCGTAAGAGTCGACTAAAGGGATCGAGTGGTCAGGCTTGCAGACACAATCCATCGTATTCCAATGGCATATGCATAAGATGATGGTCAAGCTACCGATTACTGAATTGTCTTGTCCAGACCCGATGAAGTACAGATCGCCGCCACAGAGCTGGAATATTACTGAGTGGGGCGCTGTATAACAAACTAACCAAGCAATGAACCCATGTCGCCGCAATCCATTCATATTCTCCCAACCGCCAGCCGCCAACCCCCATCCCCCAATCCCCCAATCCCCAACAGTGTCAAGCAACACGTCCTTGAAGAATACTGGGGTATTCGTACGAGTACAACGTGAAAGATGTTGAGGGCTGGAGTTCTGATTTTACATGACAGTGCTTCGTCTCATACCTCTCGATTAGCAAAGTCTGCAGTACATCAATGTTGCGTCGAAGAAGTTCCTCATCCTCCATATTCACCTCACCTGGCCCCAGGCGACTTTCACCTATTTCCAGAATTGAAGGAACATCTCCGTGGAAAACGCTATGCCGGTAATGACGACCTCAAACCAGCTGTACTCGTATGTATACCTTAGTGTGCTTCAAGGACCTGTTGCTTTCGAACTTGGTGATCTATTTGATTAAAATACCTGGAAATGCTAACGAAGAACATTGTCCAACAACAGTCCTAAGATTAGTTGGTGTCACCAGCCTGGAAGTTATGTAAGCTTAATACTTTCTGGCAAACCTCCGTACACATGAACATACACACGCGCGCACAAGGAGGCATATTCATGACACATCTTACGGGTCAGCTGTGATGGAAGTGTTGATGTAGTCCGCGAAGTACTGGACGGAGCAGGTGGAGAAGAACCAAGGGTTGAACTTGTTGCCTGGAGTTTCATCATGCGATATTGGTGCCATCACGTACCTGTCTTCAGACTTACAAGAATTATCCGTCCCGTCGTGTAGTGCGCCCAGGCTGTAAGTATATAGGTTCAGTTACATGGTTTTACCTATCGCCGTGTTACCGCGGTATCGCCGTGAAGGACATTTGGATTGGGCTTCACACATTGTACCCATGTGGGGATTTGAAGTCGGGTATTCGACTTAACGAACGACCCCCTGTAACCACTTTAATGGCTACCTACGCCATCCCAGTTCGATGTGGGACTTCGTGTTGGAGAAAGGAATTATTCAGATATTTGTGGGTGAAGTTGATTGTATTATTGCATAATGTGACAGGTAAGCAGCACGTGACGAGTACAGATGACCCAGTAGTTTGAAGTGAGTTGCCTCCCTTGTCTGCTGATCATAAGTATGAACCAGCATGCCATCCTGTGTGATCCACTAATGTGTGGCTATGAAACAGTTAGTGACTAGAGCCACTATCAGGAGCGATGGGGTAGTGGATAAAGTGCTCGCTCGTGGCACCAAAGACCCGGGTTCGATTCCCCACATGGGTAGTGTGAAGTCAATTTCAGGAGTAACCCATCGTGGTATTGCTGGGTGTTTTTCTAAAAGCGATGCAAAACTACACCCACTCACGCTCTTCACCAGACTTACCTGTGGCCTAACTCATGAGTGGCTGTGCCGACACTTTGAAAACCTCCATGGTCCTCCACTATTGACACGCTTGATCCATCTCCAGCACACATGGTGCCGACATAAGCGAATCCTGAATGAATTAAACATTGCCTGATTGACGTATACAATTCAATATGGATTTGCTTAGAAAGTGAACATTGAGAAACGCGAAATTAAGTAGAATTAATTGTCGGAGGTGAATAGTTGCGGTGTTATTCTTAAGGCAATCCCTAACGGGTTCGAATCTTAGATGCGGCCTAATTATGAGTATTGAATTGTCAGTACCATGAATTTGTTAGACCAGCACCTTTCCTCAACACAAAGCTGACAGGTTCTGATATAAGTAAAATATGGTTCATGACAGCTGATCCAAACCATAATGTCCAAAGATTACAAACATAAGACAGATAGGGAGAAGTGTCCATAAAATCAACGTGTTTTAACTAGCAGCTAAACGAGTACATCAGTGTCACTACTACTACTACTACTACTACTACTACTACTACTACTACTACTACTACTACTACTACTGTTATTGTTGCTACTACCACTACTACTACTACTACTACTACTACTACTGCGACTGATACTACTGTTATTGCTGCTACTACCACTACTACTACTACTACTGCGACTGATACTACTGTTATTGTTGCTACTACTACTACTACTACTATTGCGACTGATACTACTGTTATTGTTGCTACTACCACTACTACTACTACTATTGCGACTGATACTACTGTTATTGCTGCTACTACCACTACTACTACTACTATTGCGACTGATACTACTGTTATTGTTGCTACTACCACCACCACTACTACTATTGCGACTGATACTACTGTTATTGATGCTACTACTACTACTACTACTATTGCGACTGATACTACTGTTATTGTTGCTACTACCACCACCACTACTACTATTGCGACTGATACTACTGTTATTGCTGCTACTACCACTACTACTACTACTACTGCGACTGATACTACTGTTATTGTTGCTACTACCACTACTACTACTATTGCGACTGATACTACTGTTATTGTTGCTACTACCACTACTACTACTATTGCGACTGATACTACTGTTATTGTTGCTACTACCACTACTACTACTACTATTGCGACTGATACTACTGTTATTGTTGCTACTACCACTACTACTACTATTGCGACTGATACTACTGTTATTGTTGCTACTACCACTACTACTACTACTCCTGCTTCTGCTACCACCACTATTACTACTATTACTACTACTCCCACTACTACGACTGGGGGCGGTGGTTAAAGCGTTCGTCCGTCACGCCGAAGACCCGGGTTCGATTCCCCACATGGGTACAATGTGTGAGGCCCATTTTCTGGTGTCCCCCGCCGTAATATTGCTGGAATATAGCTAAAAGCGGCGTAAAACCAAACTCACTCACTACGACTGATACTACTACTTTTACTGCTACTACTGCTGCTGTTGTTGCTGTTGCTGCTGTTACGGCCACCACCACACACCACCACTACTACTACTACTACGACTGAAACCTCTTCTTCTGCTGTTACTGCTGCCACCACCATCACTTCACTACTACTACTACTACTACTACTACTACTGCTACTACTACTACTACTACTACTACCTGTTGTGTAGTTGAAGCGGAAACCGTTGTCGTCCGTCACCAAGTCATAGCTGAAAGTAAATTACATATATATTTCATTTGTGTGTATCCGTGAGTCCGATAGTCCAACACACATACATGCGCGCGCGCGCGCTCACAGACACACATATTTATATGTGGAAGTTGGTATAAGAGTATATCTCTGTTTACTTTGTGAACATCATGATATGGTCGTAAGCAGGGACGTCTGTGGAACTACCGGCCCACGTCTTCAAGTCTTCGAGGACTACAGTGGCGTTGAGTTGCCACGTGTTGTTGGTCGTGATGTGCTCTCTGTTTAGCTCGGACCAGGGAGAGGATGTCTCGTTCTGGAGAAAAAACAACAATCTTCGTGTGGTCATATTCTTGATATAAACAAATAACGAATGCTTTTTTTGTCATAAATTAAGTTTATAGGATGTGACCCACATGTACCTATCTTGGGGGTAAATCGAGTTTGTTTTTGATTGTAGTGCGATAATACTTAAGATGTCATTTATATCTACACAGGGACGTTGGGGTAACCTAGTGGTTAATGTCGAGGTCATACGTTGTTTTAAGACGTATGTCACGTTCACAAACACAAAATAAATAAAAATTTAAAAAAAAATTGGTTCGACTCCCCACATCGCCATTACATTTGTAGGTCATTTCTGATGCACCCCGCCGTTATATTGCTGGAATAATACTAAACGCGGCTTAAAACTGTATTCATTCATTTGCTACATAACATTTTCCCAGGTCTACAAAGTTGCACATAAATGTATCCTCTGGAACCCACACCAGCGGATCCCACCATAACCAGGGGAAGCAATTTTCTCACAATATCAGATCAGTTTTGGGCGCAAAGATGCAAAGCTTCATCCTGTCAACACGTACCACAGCAATGAAAAAGCCCACTAGTTGGATGTTAAACGCGTAGTTGCTGGAGCCGATGTTGTTCTCGTCGATGCTTTTAAAGCGAAGGTTGACCTGTGAAGAAATAAATGATGATAAGTGCATTTATAACGCGCTGAACTCCATTAACCAGGGTAAGTGCTAACATTAGCATGCTGAAAATGTCCGCTCTGATTTTGTTGCATCGATAACCGGAGCAGTCTGTGAGGCGCTAGAAGGTTATGGTGACAAATTTGATCCCACCTGCTACCTATTTTCTGCCGTGTAAACAGAGGCTATTTTGAGCAAACTCATTTGCCCAGATTGCGACCACCTGCATCACACGTGCTTCGTTGTGGCGCAGGACTGAAATGGCTAGAAACTGACAGGAGTTGTGCTGCCAAACACGATCACCTATCTAGGGACTCCCCCCACCCATCGTTGCTTTACGTCAACTGATTGGTCATCTGAGCTCTCTATGCACAGGACCACACATCACCGAATGCAAGTAGTTGTAAAAATTACCTGAGGCTGTATTTATCAAACAATTTAAGTCATTAAAGCACTGAAGTTGTTTGATCTGTGTGCCTTGATCTGTATACAACCATGATGATGAAGATGGAGAATATTAACAGAACAATGTACTACACAGGTACTTAAACAAAGACACGTGATGAAAACAACCACAGCAACAACAACAATAAGGAAACAACAACAACACTGTAGTGTTAGTGTTATAGTTTCAAACTATGACTGATAAGAAATAGATTTACAGAATATCCCAGTCCAGCAAATTTCGGTCATTTTAGCAATACATGTACAGCGACGGCAACTACACGAATACGTGACAATTGCATGCGTTCCTAAACAGAGCCGAGCATGGAATCCTGGAATGAATATTATCGCATTTCTCCCCCCAAAATGATATGTTAAGAGTTTAGTTTTACGCCGCACTCGGCTGGACTAGACAATCAGGTGATCAACATCATGAGCATCGATCTGCTCACCTGGGAACCGATGACATGTGCCAAAAAGTCACACCCGATCCCGTTAATCGCCCCTTACGACAAGCATGGTCGCCTTTGTGGGTCCACAGAGAGAGAGGGGAAAAGAACTGAATTTCTGGTCCAGACTCAATTATAGGTGGAGCACCACTGTATACTTGGAATATTTCTGGGTGCGGCGTTGAACAGATAGTAGTTTCAACGTACAAAATTAGTAGTTTGACCATAAAATTAGTAGTCAGCTAAATAAACAAAATCATGACGGATTCTGAGAAAAACATGCATGTCAGGTGGTTAAATTATTTCCGCAGGAACTAAATGTGTCAAATCGCAAAGGTATTGAAATCAGCTTCGCAAAAATTACGTTTGTTACTTGCAGTCATTCCAGTTCAAATATGTCATTAATATGATGAATTAATATGATTACGTGAAGTTCGAAAATGTATTTCATCGCTGAAAATATATGTTTTTGTCTATATATCCGAATTTTAATGCATTTTATTCAAATTTCGTAGGATTTCTAGTGGAATCGTATTGCGTAGTTTGAAGTTAAAATTCGTAGCGACTACGATAAATTCGTAGAGGTTGGCATCTCTGGTTAAATAACAAGCCAAACACCCAATAAAAATTTTCCGGCGTGATGTGCGACAACGCGACCAGTGGCCAATACGTTACGTTCTCACTGTGTGTGAAGCCACAGTGTTCCTTCCAGGATTCAGACCAACTCACCGCGTTCATGACATGCGCAAAGTATTTCTTCATTTCCGTTATTCCTTTTGCGGTGTCGCCCCCTGCTCGGGCCGTCCATCTGAAAAGTGAGTGAGTGAGTGAGTTATGCCACAGTGTCGGCTATTGTCGAATTTACTATATCTTCTACCACACAATTTAAGAAATACAGTTCGCACTACCCCCACGTATTGTGTGACAAAATACACTTTTGTCCTAAACTATTATAGTTAAAGTAGGCAGAGCATCTTAGAAATGCCCATCAGCTCTTGTTTATTATGCACTTTATAATTTTCAAAATTGATCAAAGTGTTAAACTTTTTAAAAATATGCGCAATGCATAACAAATATATGTGACACATATATAATAAATCATACATAAAAATATAAATACTCATATTTCCTTATATTATAAATATGCAGAAGCATTATCTGAGCGCTTTGCTCTGTTGATATACTTTTTAAAAAAATAACATTTGATACAAACCTATGAGAGGTGTGGTATCTCTTGATCCTCTGCTGACAACATTTTATATAGTTCTAAATAACTTAACACACATACTCCATTATTACATATTTATTTGAAATCTTTAATTTAACTTATGTTTTTGTAGACTTTGTGGTGATGTGTGTTTTTCCCAAGGTTACAACAGTGCGTTGCCTGCCTTCTGTATCAGCATAGCTGTTACATTGACCCAGTGGGTTGACGCTGCTTCGCGGGCCAGTGGTTTCTGATTGGATTTTTTCACGACATGAATCGGTTTAGGGCGTATTGTTGCTTCATCCTATTAAGTGCGTTGTTAAAATGATCGAGTTCGTCCTGTGTGTGTGGTAAGATAATTATTTATACTATGATGAATAAATTCGGGAATTCTTAACCTAGATAACTTATTTGTTATCGGGTCACGTGATTCAGGTGTAGTGTCAACGAGATTATTTCAGCATGAATGACGAATCTAGAGTTTATGTGTACAAAATGCCTTGTACTTATAATTTCATGCCGTTACTTTTCAAACTTTTGTACCATCCACGTAGGAATCAAACCAAGGGGAAGGCTATACAATCGCTACATAGAGACCGCACTTGTTGGGTGAGTTGGATTTGATGTCGCTTTCGGCAATCTTTCAGCAATTTCACGGCGGTGGACACCAGATATGGGCCTCACATCTAACACCCATGTGGGAAATCGAACCCGGGTCTTAGACATGACAAACAAACACTGTAACCACCGGGCTACCTCCAACACGTCTTCGGTGTGACGGGCGAACGCTTTAACCCCTAGGCCACCTTGACTCCTCTCGTGCAAGATGCCTTGGTTCCTTGGTACGTAATTGGTGCTCATGCCGTTGATCGCTCGATCGTCTGGTCCATACTCCATTACCCGGGTTCGATTCCCCACATGGGTACAATACCTATTTGAAGCCTATTTCTGGTGTTCCCCGCCCCCATGTAGCTGGAATATTGCTGAGTGCCGTGTATAATAACAAACAAAACAAAATGTTACACACCCGTTTGGTCGATACTGGTTGGAATTTTTCCTCAGCAAAACACGCTCGTCCCAAGGACAGAATCGAGTGGTCAGGGTAATGGTTAATGAATGTCCCAATGTCGCAACCCAACTGTACATATCAATGCTCATGATGTCAATCATTGGATTGTCTGGTTTATATTCGAATATTTACAGACAGTGGAAAATTGCTGAGTGCGGCTTCGAACAAAGAAACAAGAAAAGAAACAAGTAAACAGCTTACACTTGGACTTGGGAGTAGTCCAACAGAGCTATGACGTCAATATTGATGGTTTCCGTAGGAACAGCAACTGCACGTTTTGCACGTGCAACACGTCCAGGAGGTAACCGGATGTCGTCGAGACTGTTTGTGATAATCTCTTCATACTTCTCAACTTGAAAGTACGAAAAGACACAATGGTTATTAATGAGAAATATATAATTTTGTCATATATTTGTTGCATTTTCAGCGCATGGTATTCAACAGAATCAATATACAAAACAAATACCCATACAATTTGCGTAAGTGAGTGTGTATAGTTTTTATGCCACCTTTTGCAATAGTCCAGCAATGTCATGGACACCAGCAAGGACACCAGCAAATGGCTTCACACATTGTGCCCATGTAAGGGATCGAACCCGGGTGTCGAGAGCTCTCTAACCACAAGACTATTCCAAACTAAGAATGTGCACCCACAGCTGATCGTGACCCCTTACTGACTGGCAGAAAGGAAGGTGAGGGGAGGTGGGAGTGCATGTGCTCTTTTTTCAAGCACCCCACGGAGGGCGGTGACCGAGAGGGACGGTCAAGCTCGGACACGTCAGATTTTGCGCAACCCTTGTTGCACAACCTACGAATTTGCGCAACCATTGTTGAATTTTCTCTTACTGTGATGTTAGATTCAGTATCATTTCATTTTCAGAGTATTCGTCGCACCTCACCGCCCACCCACCATCTTGTCAAAAGTGAGGATGGCGAGGGTGATGATGTCAGCCATTTGTTTGTCAAGACAAGACTTATTAAGAAATATACATCAGGTATAAGCAACAACGGATGTTTTCAATTCATAATAGACTCTCTTTCAGACATAATTTTGTGTGTGTGGTTAGACCAGTGGCTAAAGCGTTAGCTCGTCACGCCAAAGACCCGGGTTCGATTCCCTACATGGGTTCAATGTGTGAAGTCCATTTAAGGTGTTCTCCGCCTTGATATTGCTGGGATGTTGCTAAAAGCGGCTTAAAACCACACTCACTCACTCAGGCACAATTTCACACTTTTTTAAATATGCATGAAGCTCACCTCTAATCTGGGCGTCAAAGGGGAGGTCCTCTTTAGCTCTGATCACGTAATACAGCTTTTCCTTCCCCGAGTGGAACAGTCGGCGGTAGAAAGGTACCGTGGACTGGGACGGGAGGAGACGGTACTTGACGTTACCCACAAAAAGGCTACCCTCCTGGAAGAGGTAAAGAGAGATACATTCATATACTTCCATGTTGGAGGACCAATATTCCAGCTATATGGAAGCGGTCTGTAAATAACAGTATGAACCAGACAATCCAGTGATCAACACCATGAACACCAATCTATGCAATTTTCGATACGAAGAAGTCAACAGAAGAAACCTGGCCACCCGATCCCGTCAGTCACATCTGACAAGCTGGGGTTACTGAAGGTCAGTTCTAACAGGGATCATCACAGGTACTTCGTTCAGTGCTCTTACTGTTGATCACTGGATTTTCTGATCCAGACTCGGTTATTTACAGACCTCCGCCATATATTTAGAATATTGCTGAGTGCGCCTAAAACTTTCACTCTTTCACTCTAGTTGTCGATCAATGGTTATTTGTAAGAACGATATTTGTTTACATGGCCGTAGGTATCAATTGTGTTACTGTCCCACACTGTACATTCAGGACAAGGATATCGAGGAATATCAGATATTGTCTAATTCCGTCCTACCATCTCATATTCAGCTCCAGAGGAAGACACGGTGCACATGATGAAGACAGCTGCCTCATGGTCAGGGTCTTGGTAGGCCGCTCGTAACTAGAAGACAATTATTGGAAGCACACTGTACTGAAACCTTTGTTATGTCTGAACATGCTGAGAGATAATCATTGGTGGTTTCTGGTGGGAAAAATGAATATTCATTACTGTTGCATCCAACAGTCTCTGTATTCAGCGATCGCTATTTATAATCAATTAATTTTGTTTTAAATCAACATAGCAAAATGTGAAGTTTGGGTATATTTACTATAAACAAACCGGAATTCATCTCTTTCCACCATTGCTAACGATGGTCTCATTTTAGTCATATTTCTGAACAAATCACACAAACCTTCTCGGGGCGGCGGGGTAGCCTAGTGGTTAAAGTGTTCGCGTTCGTCGGAGACCCGGGTTCGATTCCCCACATGGGTACAATTTGTGAAGTCCATTTTCTGGTGTCCCCCAACGTGATATTGCTGGAATATTGCTAAAAGCGCCGTAAAACTAAACTCACTCACTCACTCACTCACAAACCTCAACTACCATAGAAGAGAATGGATGCCTTATAACATCCGCCTGTCTGTCCGCCTGTCTATCACACCATGCACAGTGGAAGCTGTCTAAACCGTAACTCATCGGGACTGAAGAAATAATCCAGTTTATAGACAACGTGCCGGATTGCAGAGCTGATGATAAATGTTGACGCCACAGACGGGACTGAGATTTAATGCAGGATTGGACAGATGCCGGTTTTGACACCTTCCACTGTACACATATGGGGAATCGACATGAAGGGCGAATGCCTTAACCATGCCCACCCATGATAGGGTGCCAGGTAAAAAATTATACATCACCACAGTGTCCTGTGTGGAACCCTACCTCAGAGCCCTCCTGTTCCTCGAGGATGAAGTCAGTCTGACCGCTGTCCCTCATCTCAATTATATAGGAAGGGACACCTGGATGAACATGGTCGTTTCTGCGCAGGTTCAAGGTCAACGTTTCATCGCCCGTCTCCACCGTGAATTTGACATTTGATGGCAATGTGCATTGACTTTGACCTTCAAGCGAGTGGTCTGAAGTGACGTAGGCATATTCTCCTGGAAAAGAATTGTCATGAATAATAAATTATCATTTCGATAGGCAGTTTTCTATCTATATGACGGGGGTCAGTGCATAATCGAGTTTAGATCAAATAATCCCGTGAATGAACACAATGAGCATCGATATATCTAACTGAGATAAGGCAAGTATGAACAAAGTCAACGAAACTGACATCCGATCCTATCAAGGTCCTTTACGTAAAGACAGTGACGTTTTGACGTTGCTGTTTTGTTTATCAACCAAGTCAGCGAAGCAGACAACCCGATGCCTGGGGTTTGGAAAGGATTTGGGGGAATCAGGCATGTGTGTACAGGTAACTAAGACCAGTTAGGATTGGTTGATGTGTTCATGCAGTGGGGATGAAGTAACCTTGATCTCTATTGATCTGGGGGCGGTGTCGTTTGATATGGATGAGAGAAATCAACAACAAACTGCCCTTCCTAGATGTCCTTGTGCCCCGCACCCCTGCCAACACATTACAGACCATAGTTTATCGCAAACCGACTCACACCAACCAGTATGTGCACTACCAGCATAAATAGGGCGGAGGGGAAGCTTAGTGGTTAAAGTATTCGCTCGTCACGTCGAAGGCGCAGGTTCGATTCCCTACGTGGATACAACGTGTGAAGCTCATTTATGGTTTCCTGCCGTGATGTTGCTGGAATATTGATAAAAGCGTAAATTCACCCTCACTCAGCGCAAAGTATACTTAAGAGATAAACATACTGTGTTGGGAAATCAGAGGTATATAACGAAATTATAATATCTCTAAATTTGATTTAAAACCGAACGCAGTATTTACTGAAGTCATGGTAGAATGAACCTTAAGCCCACCAGGTACTCCCAGTGTAGTCTTGCTCATGTGGGTAAGAGGCATTAATTTCAGCCTGAACCGATTTCCACGTTTGTTGGATTTTCCGCATACAAGAAAGCCTGCCTGCTTAATGGCCTCTGTATAAAACTTTCTATGAAACAGTTCTTCACTTTGTTCTGCTTTGAGACGGACAACACATTTCCCCCGTTACGTACAATACAATACAGTTGTTCGTAAAGCATTGCATATGCCCTGTTCTCTACCCTATTTACCCACATCTAACAATGGTGTACACCTTGGTCCTTTATATGACAAAACAAATGCATGCATTGAATAATATTTGCACACACGGTGCGCCATGCTGTCACTGTCTAGGGTTTCTATGCACTCTTTAAAGTGAATTGTGTATAAGGTACGGATTGATTTTCATCATGAAAGGCATCTTATACACATCTCTTATGAACGGAGTAATGTTTTGACGTCCATTGCTATTTTGTTCAGTAAGCCTTAGAGGCTATTCTTCGACGAAAGGCTATAGCGTACATGTACATGCTATTTCTTTCTTTTCGTTCAATACCCTTTGCTATTGGTAATAGCTGCCTATATAAGTCAACTACATATACGGTTCACTCCCAAAAGATAGACCTGCCATAAGACAAACTCAATTAGTACACTAATTAAATGAGCTATGCATTCCCTCCCTATTTAATTAATGAGCTGACCCATAGTCACTACAAAGTAAATTAACAACACTATCTTCTGTGCCCTTCCCTAACTGCATATTACTAATCCTTTTACTGACCCATCGCTACCAGAGTCACTACAGAAAATAGTATTCACCATGGTCACAGCAGATGAATGACTACATCGTTTTGTCAAAATTGTGCTTTTTTATCACATGTAATTTAATTTACAAAATTGTATATTTGTCAACTGTGAACATAAGTGGGTATTCTATCTTGAGAGAATTTTGTACGATCATTGTCTCAGTTTCATCTGGAAATCCCAAAATTTCAGGTAAGCCTTATGTAACCAACATAAAATGTGTTGTTCTAAGCGATCTGTCTTTGGGAGGTTTGTCTTATGGGATGATACCAGATATGCTACATTGGGAGACATAGCGTAATGCCCATTGAATGCGGCTTTCAGCAATCGAATATGAAATACATTTCACCCCCTTCCCTTCCCAGCAGTGTCAGCGTCACAATGACAAACGTCCTCACCAAATGACACGTCATGACCCCGCGCAAATACCAAGACCTTCTTTCACGTTAATTTCCTTTTTTAATGGTAAACAGTGTGTTATAAAAATTTCCAAAAAATACAATCAGTGTAACAAACAACTTATTTTGTCTTGACATATTTTACACAGTGGAGCTGTTTAAAGACCCCGAATATAACGGGTGGGCTAAGATATTCATCTCGAGGTAGCATGGTGCCTTGTCTGAGTCATTTTGTACTATGTTACGGCTAAATCATTAGCATAAACATGATCGACGTTGCGTGTCTGAATATATTACCAGACCAGACCGTATCTTATATGTGAGATATTGGAAGAAATTAGATGTAGTAACCATTACATAAAATGCCTGCGAACTGACCGGTGTAATTACAGCATAGAGACCATATCTGAAACATGGCACCGTGTCAAACTGGCGGGGATACTACGGCGAACCAAGGCTGTAAATGTTAGTGACTGGCAAAACGGGGGGTTTGAACGAGATATTTTCAGATCCTGTTACGTTAAAGGGAAGCAATTCGGCAATGCGGACATATAAATACTATCTTGTTCGTTTGGGTGCCAGAAATTCACATGAAAGAGGTGTTTTTTCGTCCTTTCAGAATATTTTTGGATTTTGGAGTAGAAGCAGAATACGCCAACAGGAGTGAGTGAGTTGAATCACTAGAGTAAAATAGGTTTCAAAATCTCTTGCAGGTTCTCTCGGGAGTGAGTGTGGTCGATGGATGAGTGAGTTGGATGGGTGCTTGAGTGAATGAGTGTATTCGTGGGTTAGTGAGCAAATCCTGACACGTTAAAGGGAAACAAGGCGATGTGTATGTGTAATTACTTGTTCTTTTGGGTTGCCAGAAACTTGCACGAAAGAGCATGTTTTTTCGCCCCTTCAGAATATTTTAGCAGTCCTCGGGGGTGGGCAGAGTCTCCCATTACTGGAGTAAAATAGGTTCCCAAATCTCCTGAGTGAGGTGTATGTGTGTAGCTATTTGATAGTTTAACAACATTTCAGTGATCCAGTCGAACAATTTACACAGCAATTTCCACAGCAATTTCCACTTTACACAAAACCAAATTTGTTTCTGAAGATGATCAAGACTCTACTGCATAGACAATATTTTATATATTTTTATCAACAGACATGTTTCCTTAGACGCAGCTGTGCTTGAATGTTTCCTGTTTGTTTTTGTCACCTTGGAGAAATAGTGTTTTCCTTCATACATAAAAACATTCACATGGCACTTTCAGTGATTATTCAGCTTGAGAACCTGTATATACCCTTCCACCAGAAAGGCAATATAAGTACAAAAAGGGGGGCCATTGAGTATTCTTTCCAAATTTGTTGACTGTTCGCTAGGCTTTACATGTGTCATTTCGGGGTCTTGCTTCGCTCTGTTTGTCACATGCTTGCCATTGTTACTGTCACTGTTCATATTTCTGTGGGTTTGCAGTGGGTGGGGGAGGGTAGTATAATTGGGGGGTGGCGAGGGGGGGGAGGGTTGGAAGAGGATATGTCACTTTAAACGAGCACTCAAGCATAGGTTCAAAAGTGTCTGACCATGTATCAGGCGGAATTGGCCTAGGAGTTAGGGTGGGTGTATCTGTGGGGTGAATGTGTGGGGCTTTGCGTTATATAAAGTGGAGAATACAAGACGTTGATTTTGTGAAATGCAATGGCGTAACGCCCAAATATCGACTGCTATTCAATTAAGAACCTTATTTGATATTTATTACGTTTTACTGATTTGAGGGGATTGCCATATAGCACGTGTATCGCAGACAAGGATCTGGGAGAATCTGTAACTAGAGACGTCACGGATGATATTGCTCTGAATATATAGTGAACAGAAAATGATTTTAAAAAGGTTCTTGCACAACACCCCTAAAGACATGAACTGTTTCTTGTATAGTATCCCATCACCAGGGTTATGCTCAATTTCATCCGTCCAGCGGACTGAATCTAACGCGCAGTTAGATTGTTTATTGTGGATGTTGTGACACATATAATTGATTCTGCACATGCGCAGTAAACCTAACAAGAAAATACTCAATGTTCTCATATCAGTGCGTTACTTTTAGGTGCGAGCATGACAATTCATATGACTCACTATACAATAACAATACCTTTCGGCAGATAAGGATAAGAGTTGCAGTATAAGACATAGTATGAAAATTATTTATCAATATCATCCAAACATGTCCGTTCCACTTTAGACACTCTCTTACATATAAACAAATGAGAATGAGTTGCTGAGAACTGATCTTCAGCAAACCATGCTTTTCGTAAGGGACGAGTAACGGGGTTTTGCTGACTTGACTGACACCATGGTCATGCATGGTCACTAGATTGCCTTGTCCAGATGACAAACAGACAAACAAACAGACAGACGGACAGACGGTCCGACCATATCAGTTGTATTCTGTTAAGAAATGTTGACTGACAAACCCATGCAAACGTGTAAGTATTGTAATAAAGACACAACGTAGTTGAGTCAAAGACTGAAGCATATTATGTTATTGTAAATAAATACATTTCTGTTTGGGAACATACATAGGATAGCTATTTCTATCTGTACCGAGTCACCGACAATCGAACAACGCCGCATTTTATCAGAAGGAGAAGCTTCCTGCTGCACCTGCTATGAAACACGCGATTGGGTTACACATGTAATCTCACCCGAACACACCCATCACCCACATTATGACATGGAATGTTTCTGGATTTTGCTATTTTTTATCTATTTCGTCAAACAGGCGTATTCAAGGAGCTGACAGTTCCTGGACTATTGTCTAAACTCATTCACGTCGTGGAAAACAGTGTCACCATAACCAGTCCCGATTATGCTCCCCAATCTAATCGAACACGTCCCGCAAACAGTGTCTCTCTAACCGAATAAGCCCCTTACACACTGTTCAGTTAATGGCACGTTATGTCAAATCCTTTTTTGTCAGCACAGACAACCTCTTTAAACGTTATTAGCTACTCGTGATGAATGTTTGTACAAAGTCGCCAGTCAGATAAACACAGCGAATTTTCCTTGTGGGGGACAGGTGGAAAGCAAAAAGGCAATAGTAAGCTTCTAGTGTCATTTTTGTCGACAGATCGGATATCATGGGAACGACAGTGATGCACCCATTTTCTTAGCGTGTATATACATTCAAAACAGAGAGGTGCGTGTCCAGTACGTACATGTGGGTTTACAACCGAGGCAGTTTTAAGTAGTGTGTTAATGCGTTACGTCGTTTTTACCCTTCACATACGTCTTGTCCACCTTACATAGTTCCTGATCTCGTTCCACCCTTCACGCCCGTCATTCTACACTTGTAGCCTTCTCCCATCCTTACTAGTCTCATTCTTCCCTCCACTTTCACATCCTCCTGCCATTTCTAAACTCACACCACGGCAATTCAGCACGTGTACTTTTATCAGCTGCCTCATCTTCCCTTCTACCCGTTATGATTATCTACATTTCTGCCCTTTATACGTCACCTAGAGTCACATCTCCCATAACATGCGTGTTAATTGCCTTCCAACACCTAATCCCTGTCAACCTTTATGTTTATAAACATTTCTTCCTTCTATTCTCATCTCATCACCTTCCTACATCTGTCTTATTATCTCTACCTGTCTAACCATTTCCCCGTTCCCCTTAGCTATTTTTCTACCCAGTTTTCCCATTGTCTGTGAACATACCGCCCTTTCTTAATTACGTTGCTTCCCTTTTCATCCTTCTATGTACTCACTTTGGCCTCAGTTACCTTTCTACCCAGGTTTTCCCTCATCTGTGTACTCTTTGCCCTTTCTGCCACCTCGTGAACCATTCTACCGTCTACCCTTTTTTCTACGCACATCCTGAGACAATTGCTGTTACACTAGGTACCTAAACACGCACGGTATAGTTAATACTCTTTGAACCAGACCAACAATGATAATAGCCCAAGGGAAACTCTTAAAATCATGGCTTGTGTAAAACGACTACATTTATAGATAAATGTGTCTCTGTTTTATCGCAGAATATTTTTAACTTTGAAGCTTGAATGGTCAGATGTAATGATAAATGACATCTTACCTTTTATACTTCGAACGAGACCAATCAACACATAAATATACACACATTCCCTGAGAACGTTGGCCATTGTGGTAGGAGTGACAGCAACAGTTTGTTTGCATGTGAGTACGGGTAGAGTCAGTCGGTAGGTCGTGTTGAAGCGCAGCGGCTGGTCTCTTCACGGGGTTCACTTAATCACACAGTCATACCTTATCTCTTCCCATTCAAACTAAAGAGTGGCGGAGTCTTTCAACCGTTGGGTTGTGATTTGTTGGAGGTGGTTGACTGGACCGGGTGGATCCAGGGCCCAGAGCACCGCATTGCAGTAAACAAGCATTTCAATAAATAAGTACTACAGTGATAACAATGTGTCAAAGATGTTTTTGACACAGAATATTTAGTCACACAACATTAATTTCATTATGTTTGAGATTTGTACGGAAGAGTATTAGGGTCACCGTGGAAACTATATCATCCGAATGTACCTACGTATGTATGTGTGTGTGTGTGTGTGTGTGTGTGTGTGTGTGTGTGTGTGTGTGTGTTTATGTATGTATGTATGTAAGATAGTTTATTCATATTAATCGTACATGACATACATAAACATGTGGTTTACAATATAATTAGCGACAGTTTTACAATAACATGCTCTTGAAACGATTTCAGCTGATCCATAGAATACCAGTCTTCAATATCAGTGAACTGGCCATTCTTCTCTGAGGCTAGCATCCAGAGATAGTGTTCCTTACTGGATCTTACATTAATATATCTTGACAGACTAAGTCTTGAGTTAAGATGGACATAAACTAGATTGTCTCTGTCAGATTTATAGAGGATACTAAACGACCTTCCTTGTAATACCATTTTTATTAAACGAGTTAATGATTTGGTATCAGACGAACGAAAGCGAGTTTGATACTAAATTTTTAACGAGTTTAATGAAAATGGTATTTCACGGTAGCGAGTTTAGTACTCTGTTTATTACTCGCCAACATAAATTGGCAGAAACTGCGGCGAAACTGCCTATAGTGTGAGAACTCTCAGCTTTCAAGTCAAGCAAGGACTAGTAAAATCGTGACATCAACAGTAGCATTGTGACGTCACAACTTTGAACCATTTTGACGTCATACGTCAAGCGGTATTGTAATACTGAAGTGAAAACATTACACTACAGTATTTTCAATGGGCGAGTAATAAAATGGGATCATTTACGGTCCTTGACCAGCTTTCCTTATTAATGAATTGACTATTATTGACATAGTTTGCTAGTATATCGTTTAGATTATACTTATGTACAAGTTGCAGCATATCATATATCGGGGATTTTCTACTACATGCTAGTACGTCGCATGTAGAAGTATCTGAGCACATAAATTGACCAAGGCGAACTAGAAACATTACTTTAAAAACATAGTTATATTTTGCATTACATAACATTCCTAACAGGTAGATTGCTCTTTTATCTATGTAGTGGCATAATCCCGATGGCATACAATACAACATTACTGGGAGTGTAGTGTATACCGCTTGTGTAGTCCTGAACTCATTTTTACAAAGTTGTCGGTGTACAACTTCGAGCATTTCATACTCTTTAAGAGACAGTTTGCCCTATACGTTACATCCGTAAAGGCCACACGATAGGGTTAAATTCTTCCAGATACGTGCTGCAGATATAGGATTAAGACCACAAAACTACAATCTATTTTGATGGTTAGTGTTCTTGAGCACTCGTAACTTTTCACATGCAGATTTGGTACGTTCAAGTGATGATTTGCCTGTACTTATATATACTCCTGCACATTTAACAGATTTTATGTGTGGAACATGCACATCACCAATTGATACATTATTGGTTTTAACGTTATTGTTTGAGCATTCAAAGTGTAGAACCGCACTCTTGCCGACATTGTATTTTAGCTGCCACATGTGGGCATAATTTCCAGCGACATTGATGAGATTTTGCAGCAGGCCTTTGGTAGAGGAACTCATCAAAGTAGTGTCGTCAGCAAGCAGTATTCAAGGGATCTACCACATGGCAGGGTTAAGTCAGAGTCTGAATTCCCAGGAGGTCATTGATGAATAATGCGAAAAGCCAGGCGGACATTACTCTACCTTGACCTACTCCTTGATTCACGGGGAATACATCCGATTTAAATCCCTCAAAGCATACAAATGATTTCATGGAGCTATAGGAGAGTCTTAATATTCTCCATAGTTTACCCGTAATTCCAATATCATACAGTTTAATAAATAAGCCACCAAGCCATACCCGATCAAATGCCTTTTCGTTTCCCAAGAATGCACAATATACAGGCGACATCCTTTCATTGTTATATGCAATATTTTCTGTTAAGGTAAGTACGGCCGTTTCAGTACCGTAGTGACGCCTAAAGTTGCAGAGGATGGGGGACTTCTATCTTAGAATTTGTCCAGGACCCGGTTGTATCAACGCGCAATTAAGTAATCATCAATTAAACACTAATCATTGATTAAATTCTTAATGTTTGATTAGTTAATGAGGTGTATAAATACGGTTGTATAAACCCTTACTTAAATACCCATTAACTAAGTATGCCTCTGATGAAGGTCTCGTCATTAAACCATCATTAAGCTAGGGGAATCCCCTAATTATAATCCATGATGCATTGCGGACAAAAACTAATCTATCGTCTGCATGATGGCTGTCGTCAGAAGTCGTTTTAAAAATTTTGAGAGTTGTGAAGTACAACTTCTAACAGACCTAGTTGAAGATCGCACGAAGGTGTTAAACAGCAAACTCCATTACTAATGACAAAAAGAAGCAGATATGGGACAAAAACACCGCCGAGCTCAATAGCCTGGTCTCAAGCAAAAGAACGCCCAAAGAAAACAAGACAAAATGGAATAATATGTTTCAAAATGCCAAAAAGGAGTTTTCACATAGAAAACTTCAAACGAAGAAAAAAGGTGCCCATGCCCCAAGCCTTTTCCCTCTTCTATCGAGAAAATCATGGATATATATTCGGATTCAGCATTTTTCAACGGTGTGGCCGGAGTGGAATTTCGTGTTCCCTTACAAGGTAAATAATTCTAGGAATATAATTTTTCAACGCATGAGAAAGATCATTCATTTTAATTTTAGTTATGTTGATAAATAGCGAGTAGACAAAGACATTACGCTTTCGTCTTCTAAACATAATGTCGAAACAGGTTTCATTTTAGATTTTTACCTTATGTAGAGCTTTATTCAATCACATTTCACTCGTTGCACATAACGTGCGTCCTGTTTCAACGAATGTCCAAATCAATGTTAAGGCCGTTCACTCTTTTCTCACTAGAGTGAAGTCCCCCTGTTACTATTTTGGTACATGAAACCCAACCCGTTATATTTTACAGACGCTTGTTATTATTTCTGTCCTAATGTAAATATATATAAGAAAAGACAATATGTTAAAAGTTGTGCAAAATATATAACCATTCACGCTGTCATTATTATTAATTATGCTTTAATGTAAAGAATATTTTAGGGATTTTTCATTGAATCAATTAATTAAAATATGAAGTCAAAATCGCTGAACAAGTACAGACCCATATCAAAAGTACTCGTACTGTGATGTAATTTCCATAGAGTTAGATTTCGTGTAGCATAAATACTTTTCATGAATGTAATGCTCGTTGTATCCTAAGGGATAACAATCCATTGCCAGGTGAGCTGGTGATGAATTTAAGGGGTGTCACCCATTTGACATGTTACATAAATAATCCACACGAAATAATAAAAAAGCCCATCTATTTTCAGAAGCTCAAACCGTCGAGATCCAAGGCTGTCCAAAAACATTGAACGTGTTGAGTCGTGTTTTGCAGGAGCAACAGGAAAGTGATGTTGTCCCCTCCCTTGATGGTGATTTATCAAGCTGTAGCTACACAGCTGATTTTGCAGCTGTAGGCAATTTAGAGTCCTCTGCGGAGAGCAAGAGTGTAGGCAAAGACAAGTATGTAGGTATGGAAGCTTAACAGTACCCATATTCAAGCTGTAAAACAATGCCAGTCTTACCATATTTAGCATATATTAACAACTACTGTAAGCAAGAGCAGCTGACCCTTTATGAAGAACACAAAGGTAAGAATGACAAAATAATTTATTGTTTAGTATGACACATATTTTTGAGCAGTAGGTTAACTGATTCGTTGCACATGTCGCCAGTTGGTGTAAATACAAAGGACCTATTGACAGAGTGTTTCAGAGTCATGGCGTCCACTAAGGGGAAGGGGTCGAGGATTTCCTAGTGAAGCTTGATGACGTCACACAGCTCCAGTTTGAGGTCCTCCTTGAGCAGAAGAAGAAACTCATCGCTGAAATCACCTATTACGAGCTGATGAATCAGACGTCGTGGAGGGAGTTAGACGAATGTCACCGCACTGAAGATGTTTCTTGTTATATATTCCCTTATGTTCCGTCCGTCTTCTCGGCCAGCACATTCACCGCCGAGGTCGCCTTCTTCATCCTCCCCATCTTCCCTCTCGCTCATGGGTTCCCGGAAATCGATGGTGATGTCGTGCAAAACAGCACAAGCACCTGGACATGTGAAATTAGGAAAATGGGATTTAGGGTTGATATTCTTTTAATACTATTTAGTACACATATTTATTCTTGACAAAGAATGACATATATTAGTCCCGAACATATACTAAGTTAGAAGCCAGACAACATTCATTTATGGAAAATTATTGAACATCCTTTGTTAATGGAATAAGCCGTCGATTTGGGAAATGAACATATTAGGAAGTACTCGAATCATACTGCTGACTTAGGTTTATAAAATATCATCACCTATGATTGTGCATGCTCTCTCTGGACTCAGCCGGATTTAACCATGTAGAACGTGGAACCTGCGTTTCCACCACCCAAATGCTCGCTGTATAGTGACCCTAGTCCTCTTGTGCGCACAGTTGAAGTTGTCTTGGTCTTCGGACGTAGTTCGCATGTATGGTGTCATTAGAAATAGACGACAAGCGTATATATCCACTGGCACCGAGAATGATTCCTGTTTGCAGAGTAGTTTTCTGATTTTGCAAGCTCTGTCCATGTTAACTCATTTTGAAAACGTGACTGTCAGGAGTGCTGCCAGGCCACCGTGCCACTACATTTGTGAACTTTCCTGATAGAAAAGTAACAAATTCTGTTTAAATAAGTATCAATATAGTATAATTACTTATTGTATACTCTTCACATTGTAGAGAATATGAACAGGTGAAAATATATTCTATTATAATCTATTCATTCACATAATGATTACTTCACTTTACAATTTCACGTTATATATCGAATCTGATTATGTGGCTTCAACACATTCGAGTCAAGTAGTATGAAGTAGGATTTGTGAAAACAAGCCGTCAAGGTTGTATTAACATCACTGTCATGCAATCTAGGACATAAAATATTTTATATTTATTGAAAGTGCGTAAATGTATGTGTCAGAGTGTGTACCTTGATGGTTGCAAATAGCTTGAACGTTTATAGAAATTCAATGAAATCCTTTTCTGTTTACGTAAGCTGGTTCGTCTGTTGAGGGGCCCTGTATTCTTACGTGGGTTCCAGGGAATTTAGCAAGACGAAAAAACTCCTTTCTTATGATACTCTTTTCTTCCATGGTTGGTCATTTAACAAACTGTGGTTGGAGTCGTGCTAGCGCTACACTAACTTTTCGAACAATCCTTGACACAGTAGATACCTCCACTCCAAACGTATCGCCAATCAATTGCAAGGAGCTGCCAGTCGCATAGAAGCGTAGTGCTACTAGCACCTGGAATACATTCAAACGTAGTGCCTTTATGCGTTTAATATCTGCATTCAGGTTGAAATCTAAAAAAGATATTATTTTCAAGCCTTCAGTATACTGAAACAAAATCCACAGAGCAGGTACTACTTATTTCACAGTCCTTACACTAGCTATTGATTTATTTCATTACTGAAAATCACATTTTCAGCTGAAAGTTTTGACTGTGAAATACATGCTTTCCCTTTTAGCCATTTTATATATTTTATGAAGATCAATTATTTTCTGGATATATTAATTGTAGTACAAGTTAAAGTCAGCTGTTAAATTATATATGTGTACAAAACTCACAAAACATAATTTGCTACTAACACATAACATCGAATTCTAAATGTTCTAAGTATTTCGTAGACTTCAAAGCTATGTTTAGGACATTTCACAAGAGTTTTCTCCCTTATCACCGTGGCCTTGACATTATTGTCGGACACCGATACGATAAATTTAAGATCGAGTGGTGTTTGGGTATGTAATCATTAAAATTGACTGGGTAAGACATGACTCTTGCTCTCACCAAAAGAATATATGTTATTTGTAATGCGTAAGGACCGGGTTTTCATTCATAAGTGTAGATTTCTTTCGTCCGTATTTTGTTATATCTTATTTACTGTGCATGTGTGACAGCGCGTATTTCGTGAATATTAATTACATTGTCTATTATAAGTCAAATTAAGAAACTAGTCATGGTTAGACATACCTGTAATTCCACACTCAGTGCTTCAGATCGCGCTGTCATGGGACGTGGACTGTCGCCAGTCAATCCACAAATGTGCTTTATCGCTTCAATACTGAAACGGTACCTCGCTCTGACTTCTTCGCTGCTCATATCTTCCAAATGATTATTCCGATCACGAAAATGTTCCATCCAAATTGATGAAACATTATGTCGTCTGCCATGTTGATACAGCTAATGAGATAATGATACCCCCAAACCTTCATGGTTATCTCTGTAATCGCCAAGGTCATTTTTTGGTTTACCGTGGCCCTTGTGTATTGGAAGAATTTGACCTATAGAAATGATTTAGTGATGTATTCAGACGTAGTAATGGCTTTGAATAGTAAGGCAATATGAGGAAGCAGCGATCTACCAGCCTTCTTTATGTGCTCATTCACAATACCGTCAGGACCATGCGACTTTCGTACTTTAAGTCGTTTTACTGCACAATGGATTTTGTCTTCAGTGAATGGCCATTGTACTGGTGACCCCGCGTCGTTATGGATGTGATCTGTTCTTACAATATTTGCAATTCGCTTTTCCACATTCAGGGCATATACGTAGTCACATTTTACACCCGGGAAAGGAGTAGCTAGTGAATGGAAGTAGCGTCCAAACTGACTGCAAATATCCTTCCTCTTATAACAAGTTTGAGATTCATAGGTAAGTTTTTCAGTATTACCTTTGTAGCGTTTGTAACGTTTTGTAATTTTGAAAAAGTCTTTAACATCTACTTCTGCTGCTTCGCAGATTTCATCAAATCTGTTTTTAGATAACTGCCGTTTTGGATGACGATGCTTTTACGAAAGAGCCGTTCACATTCCTTATATTTTGCATATGCAGCATCGTTTTTGTCTCTCACTTTCCCATTTGTAACCCACTGACGTCGACAGTTTGCCTAAACATTAGCCCGAACGCAATTGTTCCGGTGGTAAAAGTTCCCGGAAAATCTTTGTGCGTCTTCGACCGAATACATAAGTTAGTTTGGGGTACAAGGCTCGCTTGTGAAACATGTTGAGTTCGAATGTGTCAGAGAGGCCTATGTGTAAAAACTTGTGCAACCCGGGAATTTGTTTTTGAAACCTATATTTAAGCCACAAGTGTAGAGTACATCGTCAGTGGGAAAAAATGTCTACCTGACATTTTGTCGCACTAAGTCCCAGGTGAAAATGTTTCATTTTTCGTGTCAGCCACTGCAATAGGTTTTGGTTAGGATGTTCTGTGAACGTATAGAATATTTTATATCAAGTTAGGTTTACGATATTTAGCAGGTGTGTCATTAGTGCGTTCTAGCGCACAAGTCATGATCGGGGTTTGTCGGTTGGCATGTTGTGAATTTGAACATATAATTTTCTCGTGGATTCATGACCGCACTTGTAAAAGTTCGTATCTAACTTGACAAAAGTACACGTGAATTTATAAGACATTATTGTCGTAGGGTCATCGGGACCATAACGTCATAAACTTGTTGCATATGAGAGTTCTCGCCTAGTGTGAGTGTGATTGACTAGTAATGGATTCTGTTGAGTGATACAGTGTACTGTCTTGTGAGGGCCGCTTTGGCCATTTGTCGGATGTGTGAGTCTGAATTTGAGATTTGACACTGTTTGGACATCCGCTTATACGAAAAATGTGTTGTGCTGTGGAGGGCCGTTTTGGCCATGTGTAAATCAGCTTGAACCCGTGATCACGTGACGTATCCGTTTATATTGTTTTCTGTTAATAAATGTGCAGGAAAGAAACTTTGTACTATTACATATACATATGGAAAAAATTAAGGGAACGCATGTTTCTACGGGCAGTTCGAAATTTTTGTTTACTAACATCAGCGCCATGTATTATCGTTTTCGTGAAGAGTAGTTCACTCAAACTCAACCTGCTTTCCATGCACGTGCACTACATGCTCCTGAAGTTACATGCATTTAGATTTACACGTTACATGTATGTGCACTGTCAAACGCAACGGTTAAAACATTGTTAACGTGGCGAGACAGTACTTAACTTTGCCTTATGCCTTATTGCTCTGCGAGACAGGTTCAAATCCTCCCCCAAAATCAATACGGAATTCAGGCGAAGAACAAACGTCAGAATTTGTTCACGTGTAATCGTCTTAAATCGGCTGGTCGAAAAAGCCGCCGTCCATTGGTTGGAACCAACATGACTGAGCAACACCAGCGCTTGAGACTGCAGTGGGCACGGAACCGTGGAGGAAGAACCGTACGTCAATGGAAAAACACCATGTTTAGTGATGAGAGGTACACACTAGACCATAATGACGGTCGAATTCGAGTTTGGAGACTGGGAACGTCATAGTGCCTGCACCATTAAACAGCATGATCGTTATGGAAGGGCTCCGTTATGGTGTGGGGTGGGTTTACCTTTAACCACAAAACATATTTTGTGCGTGTCGATGGCAGGATAACAGGGGAAAGATATCGTGACGAGATCTTGAACCCGATTGTGATCCCCTTTGTGCATGCAGGTCGAATGTTCGAGTTCCAGCATGACAATGCCCGCCCTCACATCGCTCATGTTTGTCGGGATGTTGCAATGGCCGGCTAAAAGTCCTTACCTTAACCCCATCGAACATCTTTGGGATGTTCTTGGCCGCAATGTTCGGGACAGACCTGTTCAACCCAACAATTTGGATGCACCTTTCGTGGCTCTCCAGGAAGAATGGCGTAGAATTCCGATTGGTACCGTCCGTACACGCATTCGCAGCATGACACGACGATGCCAAGCTGTTCTCCAGAGACATGGGGGTCACAGTAGTTATTTATGTAATTTCATTGTTATCGAAGTGCGTAATGTTAATTTCGGAGCCACGAAAGTAGTTTTCTGTTTCGTATCGATACACCATTAGGCCAGTCTCACTTGCCTTAGTCCAAATTCACGTTCTCTCCATGATAGTACTCAACATGTGCTGGAAGAAGTATACAGACAAGTATTGGTTGGTGGTTTGAAATGTTACATGGAATGCTAGTGTCACTGACATATCCAGTAATGCTGCTTAGTGAACCAAAATCTATATACAGTCAATTCATGTTTTTACTTTGTTATATTTACTGTGGAAAGTGTACCTGGACTCATCAGGTGGAACCACAGAATAGAGGTATTAAGGACCTAGCCCTGGGTTTCATATTAATACCATGACTAATATCAGTATTACAGTCTCCTAGAAGGTAGGTATGGTAGTCTTGAGAAGGAATGTCATAAAGTTCCATAACATGGTACACATTGTCCAGAACATTAGTTGAGGGCAATCTTGTCCCAAGTATGTACACGTGACAGGTACAAATGTGCAGTTTGATACACAGTACGTGGCAGCTGTAGTGTGTGTCGATAAGAGTTACTTTACACCAGTCACCTACTCGTACAAACATGCCTATACCTCCATAACCTCGCTGGTGTTGGGTTAAGGTCACAAGTGGATTTAGAATACACATTAAAGTTGTCGTGTAGTGTTTCCAGAGACTGATGTTTCGATGTCAAGCCAGTACTCTGTAACAAGCATGACGTCACATATGTCGAGTTTGTTGCATAGCTCAGTCGTTCCATGTTTGATACCACTAATGTTCCATGTCGCTAGGTTAAGTAACCGTACATACATTGCAAGAGTTGCAAGATGAGCCATCATGGTCAATACTCACTCTCGCTGTGTTTATCATTAGAGTACCATATATTCCGGGGAACAGATTCTTTGCAGTTCACGTTCTCCGGCCAGAATGTGTTGTCGTCCAATATTATCTTGGTACACTGTACAGGGACGGTAATACGAATGGTAGGTGTTAGAACCTTTCCAGTGTCGCAGTAGAATTTATATCCGTAAAAGTCACGCCCTGTTCTTTGGCTTACTCAACGATAACATCTTTCACAATGTCTGCTCTTACATATGACATCACGAGTCTTCTGTTTTTGTATATAGCCACAACCGTGAAGGATATCAATCGTTGCCACTGGTTGTCAAACCGCACAGATCTTGAATGCTGATGTTTCTTAGGTTGATTAGATCTATTGTCTTGGGTTAAGGTTGGCTTGTATCTCCTGCTGGCAGTACCTTCCAGCTTGACACGTGCTCATGAGGTGGACTATCATCAACAAGAAGTACACTGTCTTCTGGGCTTGGTGTTGGATGGATATCATCGCCTCTGGGACTGTGCTCTCTTGCACTTGACGGTGTGTTCCATCATGGTCCAGAGTTGATTGGCCTTCAGCGATGACTGGCCTTAATGTGGTCTTCCCACAGCTTGGGTTGTTAACTGCCTCTTAAAAGATCGCCTGATTGAGATTTGTTTACTCATGACTTCACTCTGTATTACATGGGCTGGCACACCTCCATGCATGCATCTCTACAGCAGGTACCCATAAGAAGCATACCTTTCTGGAACAGTTTTCAATTGTCCCGCTCGTTTTTCTCGTTTGATGAGCATCCCTTCTGGAAATTCTGTACATTTGTCTTTTGCAACACTGAATACTGATAGCCTGATATTATTCAGGATGCCCTCATCATTGTTATAGGCAGCACAGTTTTTGTTCGCATGTTTGTCTATCGTACTCACCAAGTAGTTCATCAGATTCTCGCAGGATGTTGTGGTCAGGTGGATCGGAGATGTGTTGGTTCTCCATGATGATGCATTACAAGGGTTGTGCTCAATTTTATTCGTGGCCTATTGTCAGTCTTAGAAGGCCGATCTCAGAAAGATACGAGCATCTAGCGGACTGAATCTAACACGCAGTTAGATTGTTTGTTGTGAATGTTGTGACACACATAATTGATTCTACACATGCGCAGTAAACCTAACAAGAAAATACTCATATGTTCTCATATCAGCGCGTTACGTTTAGATGCGAGCATGACCTTGTTTTGTTAACATTCATATAACTTAGTATAAGATACAATAACAGTTATACCTTTCAGCGGAAAGTCGCAAGAATTCATACACTTTGCAAGGCTAAGATTTGTAGTATAAGACATGTGTGAACAATATGTATTAATATCATCCAAATATGTCCGTTCCACTTTAGACGCTCTCTTACATATAGACAAATGAGAATTTAGAATATAACAAATTCAGATATAATATCAATATGACTGGTTAATCTTTGACACATTTTTGGTCCCCATCGTCAGGAATATTTCGTCTATACGACAGATGTCAGTACATAATCGAATATGGTAAAGAAAATCCAGTGATCGATATTAAAACCACCTCCGTGCTGTAAGGGCACGATGACTCTGAAGTCTCCAAATGTCCCCGTGGGGTCATCACTTACGACGAGACCGTTGTTGATTGGGACATGGGGCTTCTAGTTGTAACTACATGTAATAGCTAGTACAGAGTTCCCTAGCTGCCACGAACGGAATGACTAGACATATATCAGTGATTTTATCAGAGGTCAGTATTTGCATAGCCCGATATAAATACCTATATCAATTGCTGACATAACCAACGCCTCTGACAAATAATAAAATACAAAAATATATACATCAAACAGAAAATTAGAAAATACATTAATTGTAAGGGTTTGTTATTGTCTACCATTACTAGTGAAGATCCAGGTCAGAACTGATCTTCAGCAACCCATGCTTTTCGTAAAGGACGAGTAACGGGGTTTTGCTGACTTGACTGACGCCATGGTCATGCATGGCCACTAGATTGCCTTGTCCAGACGACAAACAGTCCGACCATATCAGTTGCATTCCGTTAAGAAATGTTGATTGACAAACGCCTGTTAACGTGTTAGTATTGCAATAAAGACACAACGTGGTTTAGTCAAAGACTGTCGCAATAAATTGTTATTGTAAATAGATACATTTCTGTTTGGGAACATACATAGGATACTCTGCAGAAACTAATAGCTATTTCTGTCTGTGCCGAGTCACCGACAATCGAACAACGCCGCATTTTATCAGGAGAAACTTCTACAGCAATTGCTGTGAAACACGCTAAGTGATTGCGTTACACCTATGATCTCAACCGAACACACCCATCACCCACATTATGACATGGAATGTTTCTGGATTTTGCTATTTTTTATCTATTTCGTCAAACAGGCGTATTCAAGGAGCTGACAGTTCCTGGACTATTGTCTAAACTCATTCACGTCGTGGAAAACAGTGTCACCATAACCAGTCCCGATTATGCTCCCCAATCTAATCGAACACGTCCCGCAAACAGTGTCTCTCTAACCGAATAAGCCCCTTACACACTGTTCAGTTAATGTCACGTTATGTCAAATCCTTTTTTGTCAGCACAGCCTACCTCTTTAAACATTATTACCCACTCATGATATATATTTGTACAAGTCGCCAGTCACATATACGCAGCGAATTTCCCTTGTGGAGGAAAATGGTGGAAAGCTAAAAGGCAATACTAAGCTTCTAGCGTCATATTTGACGACAGATCGGATATCATGAGAACTAGTGATGAGTGCACCCATTTTCTTAGCGTGTATATACATTCAAAACAGAGAGGTGCGTGTCCAGTACGTACATGTGGGTTTACAACCGAGGCAGTTTTAATTAGTGAGTTAATGAGTTACGTCGTTTTTACCCTTCACATACATCTTGTCCACCTTACATAGTTCCTGATCTCGTTCCACCCTTCACGCCTGTCATTCTGCACTTGTAGCCTTCTCCCATTCTTACTAGTCTCATTGTTCCCTCCACCTTCACATCCTCCTGCCATTTCTAAACTCACACCACGGCAATTCAGCACGTGTATCCTGCTACCAACCTAACAAGTGTCAGTCCACCCACCACTCTCAGCCCCAAACCTCCTATCCAACCCAGCCTGTGTATATCTACCCTTCAATTGTGTACCTTTTGTCTTGTCTCCATTTCTGTCCTAATTCATAGTTGCCACTTCAACCTTTAGCATCATGTATAGTTCTTTTCTAATCTTCCATACAACGTTTACACTTACTCTCTAGAGTACATTTCTACCTATCTTATCTCAAAGTCTTAATTCTACCAGTCTGAATACTTCTACCCTACATATACATGTATGTACAGTACTGCTCTGTGTCTCATGCAACGTATAATACAACTTTGCAGACTCTTGTACCTTTAGGTATGCACTTACCGAAACAAATCATAAAAAATGCCATTTCAACCTATAAAGTTGAAAAAACGCGATGAAAAAAAAGCCCGCGAAATCGGAGTTCAAACGTTTCACTAAATTCCCCCCAGCGCTGGGGGAAAAACCTTTTTTCAACAGCTGTGCTGCGCTGCGTTGCGTCCATAACGCATGCGCAGTGAATAGGTTCGGGGAGCTTGAAACAGTATGCATGCCCAGCGTCTCAGGTCGTGAGCAATAGTCTAATCTTGGTTGTGTACACAAACAAGTAAATAATCTACTCGTTACGTAAAACAACTTGTTGATTGTGGTAAGCAGTTTCTGTCACAGAGAAAGCTCAGTGTCTGGTTTATTCACACCTACATGTCTGTCTGCCTGTCTGCTAAAGACAATATGCAATACACAGCTTCAATCATTGACCACGTGCAATTTGAACTTAACACCTATCAGACTATACGACGTAAAGAAAATAAGTTGATTTATGACTCGTGCACCCGAGTCCCGTGTCTGCCACATTATGTAATTAGGCACGTGTGATACACACGACATGTTTTATGTCTGTGGGTTGCAAACAAACTACATTCATTTTTTTTCGGATGACTGGATCTGACGGAAACTGGTGCAAACTCTTGTCACTTCCAAGTCCTGCTTTGTACTTGGACGAATGACATATTCCAGTCACGCAGTAGTTTACCATCTCTACTGACATGATTTTTGATTGGATCGAGCGCAAATTCAGAGAACATGTATTTTCCAAACCCAGCATCTCAATATACATTCTTCATGGATAACGACTTCTTTTAGTGTATATGATTTTGTTTGACAACAGTATATGAATCCATACTGAAACGACGCATCAAGTACCCAAAAAGAAGTTGTTATCCATAAAGAATCTTACTTTCTTGTGACTGGCTATACTCCTGAAATGCCCATCAAACAGATCATCTTTCTGTACACACAATGAACCCTCAGCATATCAGCAAATGAAACAGCCAATCGGAAGCCGTCGTTACACTTGAGTGCATATCCACCCGCTATGACTGGGTTCGGTCTCCCGAGGGCTTCGTTTCGAGGGAAGTAAGCCCAAGTACAAAATACTGCACTTTTGAATCTCGATTGTACGCTTATAATTTTGTTTATTTGTTTTTTTAAAAGCAGCAATGTATATTATATGTCATGAATAAGTGATAAATGTGTTTTAATTATGTTTGATTTTTTGATTGCATGTGACCTTTAACACAAATTTACCTGTCTACCACATTCACCTTAAGATAGTAACCACGCCACTTCCCCTTCGTCTCTACATTTTAAACACATTTTCCCCTTTTATTAACTGTCTTATCTTCCCTTCTGTCCTTTATACGTCACCCAGTCACATCTCCCATAACACGAGTGTTAAATACCGTCCAACACCTATCAACATTCTTCTCTCCATGTTTATCCACTTCCTCTGCAGATACCTTTCTACCCTATCCCGTCCTGTCTCTATACTATCCACCTTTCGTAATCTCTCTCAACCTTTTATGTGTATTATACATTTCTTCATTCTATTCGTCTTCCTACATATATCTTATTATTTCTACCTGTCTAACCATTTCCCCGTTCCCCTTAGCTATTTTTCTACCCAGTTTTCCCATTGTCTGTGAACATACCGCCCTTTCTTAATTACGTTGCTTCCCTTTTCATCCTTCTATCTACCCCGGTTTTTCCCTTGTCTGTGAACTTGCCATCCTTTCTCAATTACTTTGCTTCCCATTTCTACTTACTGTGTCTGCCCACTTTGTCCTTAGCTTTTTGTCCTTACTTTCCTTCTATCTACTAACTTTGTCCTCAGCTACCTTTCTACTCAAATTTCCCCTTGTCTCTGTCCACTTTGCCCTTTCGTAATTACTGCCCCTTTCAACCTTCTTCTCTGTCTACCGACTTTGTTCTCAGCTAACTTTCTACCCAGTTTTCCATAAATTATACCCGTGTACTCTTCGCCCTGTCTACCATCCCGTCAACCGTTCTACCATCAACCCTTTTCAACGTAAATCCTGAGACAATCGCTGTTGCACTGGGAACCTAAAGACGCACAGTATAGTTAATACTCTTTGAACCAGACCAACAACGATGGAAACACCGCAATAATCCAAGGGGAACTCTAAAAATAATGGCCCATGTAAAACGACTACATTTAGATACAAATGTGTCTGTTATCGCGGGATATTTCTATGCCTTTGAAGCTTAAATTGTCAGACATCTTACCTTTTTATACTTTGAACCAGACCAACAACGATAATAACGCAAGGGAAACTCTTAAAATCATGGCCCGTGTAAAACGACTACAGTCAAACCGCGTTAATCCGAACACTTCTGTTTTTCATCAAAAACGTTCGGATAGTGAAACATACGGACTACTGAAGCAAACACCACTTCAGGAGAGTTACTTCCCTTTGACATACTGAGACAAGAACACACGAACGTATACATGTATCAAATGACTTTATTACAGTTTGTAGACATAACAACTTGAATATTAAAAATAACAATCAATCAATGCAATGTCTGAATAGATTATTTATAGTATTACACATACCAATTACTCACTTGTGTTGAAAGAAATCTCCAATAACAGTCTGTTTGGAGAGTGGCTTGAAAGAATCACGCATGTTGAGCCAAATGTCCGAAATTGTGCTCTTGCCGATTAAGTGTCCGAATTCTTGACCAAAATGCTTACTAATCAGATCAAAACTGGCTTTGGGATTTTCTCTTTGTACCTACAAATTTCTTTTTTTTTTGCGGCAGTAATTTCACATCGTTTACGCTTAGGGCGGGACTTGCCATTGTGACTGACAGGTGTCAAGTGCAGCTGATCTCATTTTGACTCGATCGGGATTTTATACAGCAAGGAAACATGACAGGTATTACTCAAACTAAACAAAAGTGAAACCTATTAACTGATTAAAATCACAAACTAATGACATGCTCAACTCAGAGGTGTCACTTCAGTTAACAAATACAATTGAAGTCAGCCAATGTAGACCAGCGCTAATCACAGACACGCACGAGGTAAGACTATTATCCGAACCTTTTTCATGTACCGCCGGATTAATGAAGCAAAACCATGTGTAATTAGCCAATCTGTTACCGCTAATTAACGTTCGGATACGGAGACTGAAGCATCGGATTAATGAATCAACAGGTAATGAGTTTATATAGTAAACAAGATTGGTTACAGCCAGCTACTGTTCGGATATCGCGGGAATCAGATTGTCGGGGTCCAGACTAAATGTGTCTCTGTTTTATCGCAGAATATTTTTAACCTTGAAGCTTGCAATTGTCAGATGTAATGATAAATGACATCTTACCTTTTATACTTTGAACGAGACCAATCAACACATAAATATACACACATTCCCTGAGAACGTTGGCCATTGTGGTAGGAGTGACAGCAACAGTTTGTTTGCATGTGAGTACGGGTAGAGTCAGTCGGTAGGTCGTGTTGAAGCGCAGCGGCTGTTCTCTTCACGGGGTTCACTTAATCACACAGTCATACCTTATCTCTTCCCATTCAAACTAAAGAGTGGCGGAGTCTTTCAACCGTTGGGTTGTGATTTGTTGGAGGTGGTTGACTGGACCGGGTAGCTCCAGGGCCCAGAGCATTACAGTATCCATAGAATACCAGTCTTGCAATATCAGTGAACTGGCCATTCTTCTCTGAGGCTAGCATCCAGAGATAGTGTTCTTTACTGGATCTTACATTAATATATCTTGACAGACTAAGTCTTGAGTTAAGATGGACATAAACTAGATTGTCTCTGTCAGATTTATAGAGGATACTAAACGACCTTCCGTGTAATACCATTTTTATTAAACGAGTTAATGATTTGGTATCAGACGAACGAAAGCGAGTTTGAAGCTAATTTTTTAACGAGTTTAATGAAAACGGGATTTCACGGTAGCGAGTTTAGTATTCTGTTTATTACTCGCCAACATAAATTGGCAGAAACTGCGGCGAAACTCTCAGCTTTCAAGTCAAGCAAGGACTAGTAAAATCGTGACATCAACAGTAGCATTGTGACGTCACAACTTTGAACCATTTTGACGTCATACGTCAAGCGGTATTGTAATACTGAAGTGAAAACATTACACTACAGTATCTTCAACGGGCGAGTAATAAAATGGGATCATTTACGGTCCTTGACCAGCTTTCCTTATTAATAAATTGACTATTATTGACATAGTTTGCTAGTATATCGTTTAGATTATACTTATGTACAAGTTGCAGCATATCATATATCGGGGATTTTCTACTAAATACTAGTACGTCGCATGTAGAAGTATCTGAGCACATAAATTGACCAAGGCGAACTAGAAACATTACTTTAAAAACATAGTTATATTTTGCATTACATGACTTCCCAAACAGGTAGAGTGCTCGTTTGTCTATGTACTGGCATAATCCCGATGGCCTCCAATACAACAGTACTGGGAGTGTAGTGTATACCGCTTGTGTAGTCCTGAACTCATTTTTACAAAGTTGTCGGTGTACAACTTCGAGCATTTCATACTCTTTAAGAGAAAATGTGCCCCATACGTTACATCCATAGAGGTCACATGATAGGGTTAAATTCTTCCAGATACGTGCTGCAGATATAGGATTAAGACCACAAAACTACAATCCATTTTGATGGTTAGTGTTCTTGAGCACTCGTAACTTTTCACATGCAGATTTGGTACGTTCAAGTGATGATTTGCTTGTACTTATGTATACGCCTGCATATTTAATAGATAAATAGATTAATAGATATTTATATTTACATACACATCACCAATTGATACATTATTGGTTTTAACGTAATCGTTTAGCATTCAAAGTGTAGAACCGCACTCTTGCAGACATTGTATTTTAGCTGCCACATATGGGCATAATTTCCAGCGACATTGATGAGATTTTGCAGGCCTTTGGTAGAGGAACTCATCAAAGTAGTGTCGTCAGCAAGCAGTATTCAAGGGATCTACCACATGGCAGGGTTAAGCCACAGTGTGAATTCCCATGTTCATACAGGAGGTCATTGATGAATAATGCGAAAAGCCAGGCGGACATTACTCTACCTTGACCTACTCCTTGTTTCACGGGGAATACATCCGATTTAAATCCCTCAAAGCATACAAATGATTTCATGGAGCTATAGGAGAGTCTTAATATTCTCCATAGTTTACCCATAATTCCAATATCATACAGGTTAATAAATAAGCCACCACGCCATACCAGATCAAATGCCTTTTCGTTTCCCAAGAATGCACAATATACAGGCGACATCCTTTCATTGTTATATGCAATATTTTCTGTTAAGGTAAGTACGGTCGTTTCAGTACCGTAGTGACGCCTAAAGTTGCGGAGGATGGGGGACTTCTATCTTAGAATCTGTCCAGGACCTGGTTGTATCAACGCGCAATTATATAATCATCAATTAAACACTAATCATTGATTAAATTCTTAATGTTTGATTAGTTAATGAGGTGTATAAATACGGTTGTATAAACCCTTACTTAAACACCCATTAACTACGTATGCCTCTGATGAATGTCTCGTCATTAAACCATCATTAAGCTAGGGGAATCCCCTAATTATTATCCATGATACATTGCGGACAAAAACTAATCTATCGTCTGCATGATGGCTGTCGTCAGAAGTCGTAGTAAAAATTTTGAGAGTTGTGAAGTACAACTTCTAACAGACCTAGTTGAAGATCGCATGAAGGTGTTAAACAGCAAACTCCATTACTAATGACAAAAAGAAGCAGATATGGGACATAAACACCGCCGAGCTCAATAGCCTGGTCTCAAGCAATAGAACGCCCAAAGAAAACAAGACAAAATGGAATAATATGTTTCAAAATGCCAAAAAGGAGTTTTCACATAGAAAACTTCAAACGAAGAAAAAAGGTGCCCATGCCCCAAGCCTTTTCCCTCTTCTATCGAGAAAATCATGGATATATATTCGGATTCAGCATTTTTCAACGGTGTGGCCGGAGTGGAATTTCGTGTTCCCTTACAAGGTAAATAATTCTAGGAATATCATTTTTCAACGCATGAGAAAGATCATTCATTTTAATTTTAATTATGTTGATAAATAGCGAGTAGACAAAGACATTATGCTTTCGTCTTCTAAACATAATGTCGAAACAGGTTTCATTTTAGATTTTTACCTTATGTAGAGCTTTATTCAATCACATTTCACTCGTTGCACATAACGTGCGTCCTGTTTCAACGAATGTCCAAATCAATGTTAAGGCCGTTCACTCTTTTCTCACTAGAGTGAAGTCCCCCTGTTACTATTTTGGTACATGAAACCCAACCCGTTATATTTTACAGACGCTTGTTATTATTTCTGTCCTAATGTAAATATATATAAGAAAAGACAATATGTTAAAAGTTGTGCAAAATATATAACCATTCATGCTGTCATTATTATTAATTATGCTTTAATATAAAGAATATTTTAGGGATTTTTCATTGATTCAATTAATGAAAATATGAAGTCAAAATCGCTGAACAAGTACAGACCCATATCAAAAGTACTCGTACTGTGATGTAATTTCCATAGAGTTAGATTTCGTGTAGCATAAATACTTTTCATGAATGTAATGCTCGTTGTATCCTAAGGGATAACAATCCATTGCCAGGTGAGCTGGTGATGAATTTAAGGGGTGTCACCCATTTGACATGTTACATAAATAATCCACACGAAATAATAAAAAAACCCATCTATTTTCAGAAGCTCAAACCGTCGAGATCCAAGGCTGTCCAAAAACATTGAACATGTTGAGTCGTGTTTTGCAGGAGCAACAGGAAAGTGATGTTGTCCCCTCCCTTGATGGTGATTTATCAAGCTGTAGCTACACAGCTGATTTTGCAGCTGTAGGCAATTTAGAGTCCTCCGCGGAGAGCAAGAGTGTAGGCAAAGACAAGTATGTAGATATGGAAGCTTAACAGTACCCATATTCAAGCTGTAAAACAATGCCAGTCTTACCATATTTAGCATATATTAACAACTACTGTAAGCAAGAGCAGCTGACCCTTTATGAAGAACACAAAGGTAAGAATGACTATATAATTTATTGTTTAGTATGACACATATTTTTGAGCAGTAGGTTAACTGATTCGTTGCACATGTCGCCAGTTGGTGTAAATACAAAGGACCTATTGACAGAGTGTTTCAGAGTCATGGCGTCCACTAAGGGGAAGGGGTCGAGGATTTCCTAGTGAAGCTTGATGACGTCACACAGCTCCAGTTTGAGGTCCTCCTTGAGCAGAAGAAGAAACTCATCGCTGAAATCACCTATTACGAGCTGATGAATCAGACGTCGCGGAGGGAGTTAGACGAATGTCACCGCACTGAAGACGTTTCTTGTTATATATTCCCTTATGTTCCGTCCGTCTTCTCGGCCAGCACATTCACCGCCGAGGTCGCCTTCTTCATCCTCCCCATCTTCCCTCTCACTCATGGGTTCCCGGAAATCGATGGTGATGTCGTGCAAAACAGCACAAGCACCTGGACATGTGAAATTAGGAAAATGGGATTTAGGGTTGATATTCTTTTAATACTATTTAGTACACATATTTATTCTTGACAAAGAATGACATATATTAGTCCCGAACATATACTAAGTTAGAAGCCAGACAACATTCATTTATGGAAAATTATTGAACATCCTTTGTTAATGGAATAAGCCGTCGATTTGGGAAATGAACATATTAGGAAGTACTCGAATCATACTGCTGACTTAGGTTTATAAAATATCATCACCTATGATTGTGCATGCTCTCTCTGGACTCAGCCGGATTTAACCATGTAGAACGTGGAACCTGCGTTTCCACCACCCAAATGCTCGCTGTATAGTGACCCTAGTCCTCTTGTGCGCACAGTTGAAGTTGTCTTGGTCTTCGGACGTAGTTCGCATGTATGGTGTCATTAGAAATAGACGACAAGCGTATATATCCACTGTCACCGAGAATGATTCCTGTTTGCAGAGTAGTTTTCTGATTTTGCAAGCTCTGTCCATGTTAACTCATTTTGAAAACGTGACTGTCAGGAGTGCTGCCAGGCCACCGTGCCACTACATTTGTGAACTTTCCTGATAGAAAAGTAACAAATTCTGTTTAAATAAGTATCAATATAGTATAATTACTTATTGTATACTCTTCACATTGTAGAGAATATGAACAGGTGAAAATATATTCTATTATAATCTATTCATTCACATAATGATTACTTCACTTTACAATTTCACGTTATATATCGAATCTGATTATGTGGCTTCAACACATTCGAGTCAAGTAGTATGAAGTAGGATTTGTGAAAACAAGCCGTCAAGGTTGTATTAACATCACTGTCATGCAATCTAGGACATAAAATATTTTATATTTATTGAAAGTGCGTAAATGTATGTGTCAGAGTGTGTACCTTGATGGTTGCAAATAGCTTGAACGTTTATAGAAATTCAATGAAATCCTTTTCTGTTTACGTAAGCTGGTTCGTCTGTTGAGGGGCCCTGTATTCTTACGTGGGTTCCAGGGAATTTAGCAAGACGAAAAAACTCCTTTCTTATGATACTCTTTTCTTCCATGGTTGGTCATTTAACAAACTGTGGTTGGAGTCGTGCTAGCGCTACACTAACTTTTCGAACAATCCTTGACACAGTAGATACCTCCACTCCAAACGTATCGCCAATCAATTGCAAGGAGCTGCCAGTCGCATAGAAGCGTAGTGCTACTAGCACCTGGAATACATTCAAACGTAGTGCCTTTATGCGTTTAATATCTGCATTCAGGTTGAAATCTAAAAAAGATATTATTTTCAAGCCTTCAGTATACTGAAACAAAATCCACAGAGCAGGTACTACTTATTTCACAGTCCTTACACTAGCTATTGATTTATTTCAGTACTGAAAATCACATTTTCAGCTGAAAGTTTTGACTGTGAAATACATGCTTTCCCTTTTAGCCATTTTATATATTTTATGAAGATCAATTATTTTCTGGATATATTAATTGTAGTACAAGTTAAAGTCAGCTGTTAAATTATATATGTGTACAAAACTCACAAAACATAATTTGCTACTAACACATAACATCGAATTCTAAATGTTCTAAGTATTTCGTAGACTTCAAAGCTATGTTTAGGACATTTCACAAGAGTTTTCTCCCTTATCACCGTGGCCTTGACATTATTGTCGGACACCGATACGATAAATTTAAGATCGAGTGGTGTTTGGGTATGTAATCATTAAAATTGACTGGGTAAGACATGACTCTTGCTCTCACCAAAAGAATATATGTTATTTGTAATGCGTAGGGACCGGGTTTTCATTCATAAGTGTAGATTTCTTTCGTCCGTATTTTGTTATATCTTATTTACTGTGCATGTGTGACAGCGCGTATTTCGTGAATATTAATTACATTGTCTATTATAAGTCAAATTAAGAAACTAGTCATGGTTAGACATACCTGTAATTCCACACTCAGTGCTTTAGATCGCGCTGTCATGGGACGTGGACTGTCGCCAGTCAATCCACAAATGTGCTTTATCGCTTCAATACTGAAACGGTACCTCGCTCTGACTTCTTCGCTGCTCATATCTTCCAAATGATTATTCCGATCACGAAAATGTTCCATCCAAGTTGATGAAACATTATGTTGTCTGCCATGTTGATACAGCTAATGAGATAATGATACCCCCAAACCTTCATGGTTATCTCTGTAATCGCCAAGGTCATTTTTTGGTTTACCGTGGCCCTTGTGTATTGGAAGAATTTGACCTATAGAAATGATTTAGTGATGTATTCAGACGTAGTAATGGCTTTGAATAGTAAGGCAATATGAGGAAGCAGCGATCTACCAGCCTTCTTTATGTGCTCATTCACAATACCGTCAGGACCATGCGACTTTCGTACTTTAAGTCGTTTTACTGCACAATGGATTTTGTCTTCAGTGAATGGCCATTGTACTGGTGACCCCGCGTCGTTATGGATGTGATCTGTTGTTACAATATTTGCAATTCGCTTTTCCACATTCAGGGCATATACGTAGTCACATTTTACACCCGGGAAAGGAGTAGCTAGTGAATGGAAGTAGCGTCCAAACTGACTGCAAATATCCTTCCTCTTATAACAAGTTTGAGATTCATAGGTAAGTTTTTCAGTATTACCTTTGTAGCGTTTGTAACGTTTTGTAATTTTGAAAAAGTCTTTAACATCTACTTCTGCTGCTTCGCAGATTTCATCAAATCTGTTTTTAGATAACTGCCGTTTTGGATGACGATGCTTTTTACGAAAGAGCCGTTCACATTCCTTATATTTTGCATATGCAGCATCGTTTTTGTCTCTCACTTTCCCATTTGTAACCCACTGACGTCGACAGTTTGCCTAAACATTAGCCCGAACGCAATTGTTCCGGTGGTAAAAGTTCCCGGAAAATCTTTGTGCGTCTTCGACCGAATACATAAGTTAGTTTGGGGTACAAGGCTCGCTTGTGAAACATGTTGAGTTCGAATGTGTCAGAGAGGCCTATGTGTTAAAACTTGTGCAACCCGGAAGTGAAATCCCAAATATGACATATGTTGCATTTGACCACTTTCTAAATGGCATCGTGGAATCATAGCTTTCGGCCGTGGGAGCCGTGCCAATTTACACTCATCAGAGGGGTACACAAAGTACGCAGTCTAGACTACCAGTTGTCCGACTTTCATTTTTGTGGAAGTCGCGGTGGCTGAGCGGGCTAGGCGGCTGACTTTGTGTGCTGGCGTTTAGGTGCCTGCCTCTGCGGGTGCGGGTTCGAATCCCGGATGGGACTCAACCGAAAAAAGTACTAGAATTTGTACTTTACTAAGAAAGTGAAATCCCAAATATGACATATGTTCCGGGAATTTTTTTTTGAAACCTATATTTAAGCCACAAGTGTAGAGTACATCGTCAGTGGGAAAAAATGTCTACCTGACATTTTGTCGCACTAAGTCCCAGGTGAAAATGTTTCAATATTCGTGTCAGCCACTGCAATAGGTTTTGGTTAGGATGTTCTGTGAACGTATAGAATATTTTGTATCAGGTTAGGTTTACGATATTTAGCAGGTGTGTCATTAGTGCGTTCTAGCGCACATGTCATGATCGGGGTTTGTCGGTTGGCATGTTGTGAATTTGAACATATAATTTTCTCGTGGATTCATGACCGCACTTGTAAAAGTTCGTATCTAACTTGACAGAAGTTTTGTACACGTGAATTTATAAGACATTATTGTCGTAGGGTCATCGGGACCATATCGTCATAAACTTGTTGCATATGAGAGTTCTCGCCTAGTGTGAGTGTGATTGACTAGTAATGGATTCTGTTGAGTGATTTATACAGTGTACAGTCTTGTGAGGGCCGCTTTGGTCATTTGTCGGATGTGTGAGTCTGAATTTGAGATTTGACACTGTTTGGACATCCGCTTATACGAAAAATGTGTTGTGCTATGGAGGGCCGTTTTGACCATGTGTAAATCAGCTTGAACCCGTGATCACGTGACGTATCCGTTTATATTGTTTTCTGTTAATAAATGTGCAGGAAAGAAACTTTGTACTATTACATATACA